>NW_007254031.1:12300-59143 GCF_000164805.1 Carlito syrichta | reverse complement strand
GCGGCAGTGGCAGCGGCAGTGAGGGGAGGGGCGGCGGCGGTGGCGGCAGGACCGTTTGGAATGCAGTCAAAACTGTCCAGTCATTGCGATGGCAGCGGCCAAGCTCTGTCTGTAGAGCAGGCTGCGATGCTGGGGTCTCCAGCCCCCCGGGGCGAGAGTCAGAGACCCACTGCAGATCTCCCTTACAGAGGGCTTCAGATGCCGGGTTGTCCCGTCGCCATCTTGCCACGTTTCCACTGTTATTAATTTTTAATAGGTTTATCTGGTTAACACATTGGTGAGTTTTATTTTCATTATAATTTGGGTTCAAGGCCATAATCTCTTGGCATGTTTTCACTTAAGTGATTTCAATAAATGCTTAATCAAAGCTTACTGGATTATTATGTAAATAGTTCACCAAAATATCACCATTTAGAATTTTTCTAAGACATAGATTTCCCTTTCACTATTAGGGATTATTGGGAAGACGAATGATGGAATGACTTTAGTCTTCAATGACAAGGTTTTATTTTGCTATTTATTGACCTTTTATAGATATACCAGATACCAGAAAGGTTGGAAAGATAAATATATTTCAAATATCTACAGTACAGGATGAAAAAGAAACAACCCCAAATTGATTTTGACAGATGTAAAATCATGAAAGTCTTTTTTTTTTTTTTTGGTTTGAAGCAAGATGTGTTTTTTAAATTATAAAACTAATAAGAGTGAGCAGATATGCATTTACAAGTTTGATCTTCATGTATAATCTATACTTTGGTGAGAATTGGTGCTGAGCTTGACTTTGGTTTACCAAAAAATCTTTTGATTGAGGTATAAAGGTCTAAAGTTAACATTTTCATTGTATCATTTGTGTAAAATAGAAAAAAATTGTATATAATTATTTTGGCCATCATTTAAACAGAAAAACTCAAAGTTAATTTTTTCTTTTGCAGTTGCAAAACATTATTATAATTAGTCCAAAATCCTTTGCAGGAAGACTAAACACTCTTAATGCTAAGAAGTTTGGAGACTAACTTTCTGAACTGCCTTTAAAATATATATATTTTTCCTTTTCTTTTCCCATCACTTGTCTCTTGGCGATGGAAAATATAATTTTAACTGAATTTTGATTAAGTAGATATAGAAATGAATCTAATACTTTGCTATTTTTGCTTTATTTTGTTCTTGTTAAAGATTCAAAGTTTAATGGCATATTCTAAGTGGTTTTTATATCGATATTACAAAGACTTTTAAGGATGTTTCTAACATCCTGTTTCCACTTTTTCTAGGAAATATCTCACTCTATGCAACTTTAAAGAAAACAATTTTGGGTCAAATGCTGAATTTAAACAAACATTGTTTATCTTTGACAAATATTTCAATATTATCTCTTCTGTGAAAAATACTAGTGTCATGTAGAAAGAGAATTACATCTTTCACTCTTATCAGACTCAGTCTGGGATCATTCCTGTCTGTTAACTCATTTGTGGAAGTGGACCACAATATAATCACATATTTTGTTGCCATAAAAGTCTTTTATTTTTGAGAAGAGATTACTTTCTACCTCAAGGTAGCCAGTAGATATTTTTTCGTGCTATATTTTTTCGTGCTATATTTGTCCTAGGTTTTTGTTTTTCATCATCTTTGATAAGGAGAGCACTGTTCTAAACTCAAATAAGGATATGTGAGTACATTTGGCTGGAGTTACAATTAGACACTTATGCTTATTATTAGCTGTGACTTTATGCAGCCTGAAGTCCACATAATTTGTCATCTCTCAAATCTGTACTCACATACATAGAAAAGTTATTTTAAAACAGACAGAAAACTACCATTCCAAAATAATTACTTTAACCAAATACTCTGGAACTCTGCAGTTTCGAAATGTGTCATTTTCTCCCAAAGGAATTTCTGATAACATTACCCAAATCATTCTTTTATCTACTGAAACAAAACTTGAAATTTAGCAAAGATTAATCTATTGCCACACATACATGTCATTATGTGGAAAAGTAAGGACATCACATCTTCCCTCTAGTGCCTAGATTGGTTCACTTAGTAACATCATAAACTTAAATAAAGGAAATTTTCTTCAAATTAAGAGTTTTTCTTCAAAGACCTAGGTATAATATATTCCAAAGCTAAGGAAAAACTGTCATTAGGTGACAAATGGAAGTTTTTTAATGAATTTTTTTCATGATCATTATTTTTAAACTTTATTAGAGGTCTCTTGATTTTTATCTAAGTTTAAATAAGCAAAGATATAAAATTAAAACATAGTTTAATTATTCCACATATAAGAAAATTTTTGTATATATACCTATATTTACATCTATTTATGCATTTCTTTTTATTCTCATTAATCCTTGTGCTAGTCAACATGCCTTCAAGAATGTTATCATAATTCCATAAAGTCAAGGTGAATAATTTCAATACCTACAAGGACAAGTATCTTTGGTACTATGTACTCTGTGACCTCATGGATGAGAATATTATAAAAACAAATTCTTTTGAATTTTAACATTTTATGTCTTTGGCCACACCACCCTGAAAACAGCCAATCTTGTCTGAAATTTAACATTTATGGATGAATTCCAGGCTCATTAGGTCCTAATAAAAGTAGGTTATATACTTATGGCTTCTGTGATTTAAAACATATTCCCACAATTTGTACTATAAATCAGTGCTAAATTAAAATTATTAAAGTGCTGCTTTTATCATGCTATAACGCTGTTCAGAAAAATTACTAATCCACAAGAGTTTACAGAAAAAAAATTCTGGAATTAAAGGAATTAATTTGCCAGGCTCAGTGGCTCTGCCTGTAATCCCGCGCTTTTGGAGGCCGAGGTGAGTGAATTGCCTAAGCCCGCGGGTTCGAGACCTGCCTGGGCAACTTGGCGAGACCTCATCTCTACAATAAATCAAAAAAAAAAAAAATTAACTGGGCATGGTAGCGCACACCTGTACTTCCAGCTACTTGGAAGGATTGCCGGAGCCCAGCAGGTCGAGGCTGCGGTGGCTGGGAGCGACCACTACACTCCATTCTGGGTGACAGAGTGAGTCTCCAACTCAAAAAAAAAAAAAAAAAAAAAGGAATTAATTTTACCATATGCCCCATTAAATCTTTACTATTTTGACTTTGATCATGTTTTAAAATAAATTCTCCATATTAGTTGTTTTTGTTGTTAATTTCTAGACATTTCTTCTCTTCATTTCTAGTCTGCCAGTCATCCCTGGTATGCCAGGGTGTAGAGACTTTGTAAAAATTCAGAACCCTGGAAAGTTCTGTTTTGTTGAAGTCACTGGCCTCCCTTAACATGGAGGCAGCATTAATAACTATACCCTTGATGTTATGCAAAAGCCTGAATCCTGATACTTCCAGAGAATCTCATACCTGCTATCACTGAATGTAGGCAATGGCAATGTCCTTGAGAAAGATGTAGGTGTATTCTCTGGTGTCTTTGAATTCCCATTAATTGAAGTCTCTTTTCTCTAAAGTTTTGGCGTTATCATATCCCAGGAAATAAGTGCACTCAGAACCCCTGTTACATTAGGCTCCAAGTCATTTATCTTTTTATAAATGATTTTCTTAATAATTCCACACCAATTTAATGTTTTTGTCATTATTTTTCTGCCCAAATTAGAGACTCAAAATGAAGTGAGAACAAGTTGTATCAATTTTTTGTTAGAAACAGGTTTTAATACTTAAAATTATCATACTCTTTCTATAGCCATAGTTTAATAAACAAAGATTTTTATTTTATTTTAAATATGTGAGGTACAATTCAGGGTTAGGTGTACATGTGATCATTGTATAGGCAAAGTTTGGGTCTCCCTTTGGTCCCCACTTTGCCTGGTTTGAGATCAGGTACTCTTATTGATATTGTGTCCCACCCTCGCAGCATATCCTACCACTGCCAATCCTTTTCTTATAGTACTATGGTAAATGTTCAGGGTCTGCTTATGAGTGAGAACACATGGTTCTCTGCTTTTTGTTTCTGTGATAGATCACTGAGCATGATAGACTGGAAATTCATACATTTGACTGCAAAGTCCATGTTTGTCTTTCTTTATGGTTTGTAATAATCTGTTGTGTAGATGTACCATATTTTTTAAACCCAGTCCAGTTTTGATGGTCAGCATGGTTGGTTCCGTGTTTTTGCTATTGTGAATAGTACTGCAATAAACATGCTTGTGTAGGTATTTTTTGGTACCTGACTTGAGTTCCTCTTAGTATATTCTCAGTAGGAAGACTTCTGGGTCATATGGAAGATCAATTTCTAGTTCTTTCAGAAATTGCCACACTGTCTTCCAAAGAGGTTACACTAGTTTGCATTCCCACCAGCAGTGTAGAGGCATTCCTTTTTCTCCACATCCTCGCCAGCATCTGTTGTTTGTTTTATTAATGATGGCCATTCTTACTGGGCTTAGATGGTATCTCAACGTGGTTTTGATTTGTATTTCTCTGATGATTAGTTAGGCTGAGCACTTTTTCAAGTGTCTGATGCCTACCTGTATATCTTCTTTTGAGAAGTGTCTGTTCATGTCCTTTGCCCACTTTTTAATGGGGTTGTTTATTTTCCTTTCGGCATATTTGAGTTCCTTATAGATCCTGGATGTTAGGCCTTGGTCAGATATACAGTTGCCAAATATTTTTTCCCAGTCTGTGGGCTCTCTCTCCACTCTTTTTTGGTTTTCTTTTGCTTTGCAAAAGCTTGTCTGTTCCCAGGTCTGAGAAGAATGATGCTGGTAATTTAATGGGTATTGCATTGAATCTGTAGATTGCCTTAGGTAGAATGGACATCTTAACGGTGTTTATTATTCCTATTCATGAGTATGGAATATTTTCCATTTGTTGTGTCTTCTTTGTTTTGTAGTTTTCATTGTAAAGATCTTTCACTTCTCTGGTTAGAAAGATGCCAAGGTATTTAATTTTTTGTGTGTGGTTGTTGTGAATGGGAATGTGCCTCTTCTTTGGTTCTCTGCCTGCTTGTTGTTGGTGTATAAGAATGTAACTGTCTTTTGTACATTTATTTTGTATCCTGAGACTTTGCCAAATCCTTTATCAGTGAAAGCAGATTTTTGACAGATTCTTTTGAGTTTTTGAGGTGTAGGATCATATTGTCAGCAAAGAAGGATAACTTAACTTCCTCTTTTCCTATTTGGATATCCCTGATTTACCCTTGATTTCCTTATTTTGTCTAATTGCTCTAGCTAGTACTTCCAGAACAATATTGAATAAGAGGGGTGAGAGTGGAAAGTCTTGTCTTGTTCTGATATACAGGGGAAATATTTAGTTTCTGTTCATGTAGTAATATGCTGACTGTGGGTTTATCATGGATGGTGCTTACTATTTTGAGATACGTTCCCTCTATACCTAAGTGTTTGAGGGTTTTTATCAAGAAAGGATGCTGGATTTTATCAAAAGCTTTTTCTGCATCTAATGATATAATCATGTGGTTCTTGTTTTTACATCTTTTGAAGTATTTAATTACATTTATGGTCTTGCAGATGTTGATCCAGTCCTGCATCCTGGGGATGAAGAATACTTGGTCATGGTGAATGATTTTTGAGATGAGTTGTTACATTCGATTTGCTAGAATCTTGTTGAGAATTTTTGCATCTATGTTCACTAGGGATATTGGCCTGTAGTTCTCTTTTTTTGTTGGATCTTTACCGGGTTTGGGTATCAGTGTGATGTTAGCTTCACAAAATGAATTGGGGAGAATTTAATCTTTCTCAATTGCTGGGAATACTTTAAATAGGATTGATATCAGTGCCTCCTTGTATGTTTTGTAGAATTCTGCTGGAAAGCTGTCTGGTCCAGGGCTTTGTGTGTGTGTGTGTGTGTGTGTGTGTGTGTGTGTGTGTGTGTGTGTGTATGCATCGTTTTCTTATGACAAAGTCAATTTCATGGGTTCTTATTGGTCTATTTAGTATCTCAATGTCTTCTTGTTTCAAACTTGGGAGGTTGTTTGATGTCAGAAAGTCCTCCAGTTCATTTAGGTTGCCAAGTTTGTTTCTATACAGGTGTGCATAGTAATCTCTGATAATCTTTTTTTTTTATTATTCAGAGTCAATTGTGATTTGATCTTTTGCATTTCTGATTGTGTTTATTTGGACTTTTTTTTCTCCTTTTATTGGTCATTCTGTCTAGGGGGTCCATTAATCTTGTTTATTCTTTCAAAAAGACAGATTTTGTTGATTTTTTCTATGATATTTTTGTCTTCTATGTCCGTATTTGGGCTTTTACTTTGATGGTCTGGGTTCTTCTGCTAAAGTTAGGGTTTTGACGACCTTGTCTTTCTAGCTTCCTTAGGTGATTTGTTAGGTTGTTAACATGTGATCTTTTCATTTTCTTGATGTGTGTTCATAGAGATATAAATTCCCTTCTCAGACTAACTTCATGGCATCCCAGAGATTTTGGTAAGATGTTTCTTAGCTTTCATTTATTTCCAGGAATCTTTTAATTTCTGTTTTGATTTCCATGTTGACCCAGTAGTTATTCAACATCATGCTGTTTAGTGCCTATGTCTTTGTGGGTTTTGGGGGAATTTTGTTGGTGTTTATATTTATTTTATTCCACTGTGGACTGAGAAGGTACATGGCAATATTTCAGTCTTACGAAATTTTCTTATGCTTGATGTATGGCTGAGAATGTGATTGGTCTTGGAGTACGTTCCATCTAGTGATGAGTAGAATGTATATTCTGTGCTTTTTGAGTGGAGTATTCTGTAGGTATCTTTTAAGTTCATTGAGTCGAGCACCAAGTTGAAGTTCCGGATCTCTTTGTTGATTTTTTGCCTCAATGATCTATGGTATCTAGGGTTGTTAGTGGTGTGTTTAAGTCTGCAGCTATAATAGTCTTACAGGCAATTTTTAAAAATTTACTTAGTAGTTGCTTTATAAATGTTGGTGCTCCTGTGTTGGGCGCATACATAGATTGAACCTTTTTTCATTAAGTAGTGACCTTCCATGTCTTTTAAAATTTTTGATATCTTAAAGGCATTTTTGTCTGATATTAAGATCACTACTCTTGCCTTATTTTGTGATCCATTTGCCTGGAAACTCATTTTCCATCCTCTAACTTTGAGTCTTGTGCATCCCTTGTGGTAAGATGAGTTTTCTGGATGCAGCAAATTATTGGGACATGGTTTTTTTAATCCAGCTTGTCATTCTGTGTCTTTTCAGTTGTCCATTTAGTCCATTCACATTCAGGCCAATTATTGAAGTGTGATTGTTTATCCCTGACAAGAGGCTCTTATAAAAGTTTTTCTTTATTTGTTTGTTTTCTTTTAGCTTTTGAGTAGATGTATGTGTGTGTTTTCAAGTTTGCAATCACAAAGTATTCTCTGTTGATTCTGTGTTCTGCTTTTCTCCTGGGAAGTGAGAGGTCATTCTTTTTTTTTCTTTCTTCTGTGCTTAATACTTTTTAAAACAACTCCTATAGGGTTGGTCTGGAAGCTGCAAAATCACTTAGGGATTGGATGTCTGGGAAAGATTTTAATTCTCCATCACTGATGAAGCTGAGCTTGGCTGGGTAGGAAATTCTTGATTGAAATTGTTCATCTTTGAGGACTTTGAATATTAGACTCCAGTCACTTCTTGCTTGTAGAATTTCTGCCAATAATTCTGCTATTCTGATTGTTTTTTCTTGGTAGGTAGTCTGACCATTCTCTCTTGCTGTCTTTAGGATTCTTTATTTGTGCCTACTTTGTGTAGGTGAATTACTGTGTCTAGGATTTGGTACTCTCATTTGAAGTCTTGCAGGGGTTCTCTGTATCTTTTGTGTTGGGTTGGTCACATCTCTGGTGAGATGGGGAAAGTTTTCTTGGATTACCTCCTGGAATACTTTCTCCAGGGTGTTCTCCATTTCCCTTTCTTCTTCTGGGATACCAGTCAGGTGTAGGTTGGGCCTCTTGATATAATCACATATCTCTTGCAGGTTTTGTTCTTTCTTTCTGAGTTTTTTTCTGTGTTTCTTACAGATCATGTTAATTCCATATTCTGGTCTTCAAATTCTGAGATTCTTTCTTCAACTAGATTAATTCTGTTTTCCTTGCTTGTCATCTTGTTATTGATTTCCTGGGGGAAACTTTTTATTACCAAAATCTCTGTTGCAAGTTCTTTCAGTGTTGCATATTGTCTTTCTTGAGTCTTATTCACTCTTTCCACCCATTCCCTAATCCCTGTCATATGCTTGGGCCAGTCATTGGTAACTTCCATTGTTCGGGATCTAAGGTCTGATTTTTCAGGCATTTTCTCTTTGTAACACTGGGAATTACCTGTCTTTCTCCATTGATTTTTTCCTCATTTGTGACAGATCTTTTAGTGGCAGTGGGAGAGGCTTTCACTTCTGATGTTTGCTCAGCCCTCTATTCTTCCTGAATAGGGCACTGAATTTGTTCTATTTTGAAACAGAGTTGTGGGTGGGAAACTTTGCTGTCTCTTACAGTTTTGAGAGTCTAATAATATGGAGGAGGGGGAGCTAGGATTCAGAAACTGCTTGCATATCACAATGTTCATTGATTTAGGTATGAGTTTCCTGAGACCCACTCCCCACTACCACTCTATATGATGATGCAGTGGGTATGTGTGTTTACTCCCTGAGTCCAAGATGCAGTAACGGCAATGAGGAGATCACAGAAAAGTATGAAAGAAATGAGATGATCAAAAATTTAAAAACAAACAAACAAAAAAACTCACAGAACAACAAGAGCTGAAACCAAAACAAAAAACAATTAAACACACACACGCACTCACACACCAAAACAAACTGGAATAACAAGAAATCAAAACAAAACAAACAGCAACAATAAAAAAACAGGAAAAGCAAACACACACACACACACACACACACACACACACGTCCAACCCAAAATGAAAGGAGAAGAAAAGGAGAAAAAAAGAAAGAAAAGAGATGGAAAAAAGGGAATTCAAATTTAACCCTCACACTTGTATTCACACTCACACTGACCTAAAAAAAGGAGAACAAAAAAACGGAAAGCTGAACACTCGATTCTTCATGTGCACACATAAACAAAAACCAAAAAATTGAAGAAAAAAAGGGGCAAAGGGGATGCAGAGCAAACCTTCACATACACATACATGTACAAAGAAAAAAATATTTTAAAAATTAACAAATAAACAAACAAACAAAAAAACCACTCTGCCCTCTTGTGGCAGGTACTATAATTGCTCCTCTCAGCTGCCCTGCTGCTGTCTCTGGCCGAGAGTCAAGCCTCATTCAGTCTCCCCAGTGTCTGGCCCAGGGAAGGACTAAGGAGCAGTGGGGTTGGGTGGGACTTCAGTCCTCCCCCCCGACTCTAGTATGGTCAGAGGATCCCCTCTGGTGGGGAAGTACAGTATTGTCTCTTGTCCAGGAATTGGCAGGGGACTCCCCAGCCAGGCTTATCCTGAATAAAGAAGTCCTCCTATTGTGACTGTCGTACAGGTTCTGCCTGGGTTTGTCCCTCTCAGTAGTGGCCCAGCTGTGTGGGTCTGACATTCAGAGGACTGCTGGGAAGGAGGTGGTGGGTTAGCCCTGAACTCACCTCTGATCTCTTTGAAGGTCTTCCTTGTCCTTTTCTGGCCACACCCTTTGTCCCATGACTAAATCAAGGTAGGGGACTCAGTACTTACCCTGTCCCTTCATAGTTTGTACTTTCCTCTGGTTCATGATCAACCCTGAGTCGTTAATCTGCTGGTCACAGAAGTCAGGTCTGTCACTCCATGATGAGCAAGCTGGTGCACTCTCCTGTTCAGTTTTCAAGATGGTGGCAGGGTGCATCTTTTATCTTCTCTGGTGGGGCTCTGCCTCTGGGCTCCATCGCTGCCCTCCATCCACAACCCTTGCTGCCAGAGTCCAGTCAGGTGCCGCAGTGCTGAGGCAGAGCCTGGAGCTGGCAGTCTCTCCTGGCAGTTTTTTCCCAGGAAGGACTTTGTTGATTTTTAGAAATTGGCACTTAGCTTCTGTCCCCCAGGAAGTACTAGGGACCAAGCAGAGCAGCTGTGTCACCAGCCACTTAACTGGGAGAGTGCTGACCACTTGCTACGAAGTCCCTATTCAGTCAGTCACACGCCAATTTACTCACTGACACATATGCAAAATTTTCCATATACTCACTCACTCATACTGGGACACGCTTAGTCTGACTGACTCCAATGCCATCTTCTCCTTGTCAGGTGCAAACTATTTTCAAGAATTTAATTCTTCATTAAAGAGCACAAGCAAATTCTATGATAGATCAATACCACATGAACACAAGATGAGGTTGCATACTAGAAAGAGTTATACGATCACATGACATAAATTTCTCCTCTCTTCTAACCAACAAGTAAGAGGATAGCTAAGTTGCAAAAAAAAAAAAAACATTTTAACCTAATTTTTATTTTTTTTAGGTTAAAGATGTGTGGTACAATTCATGGTTACATATACAAACGTTGATTATGCAGGTATCCAGGTGGATGAAGTATGCCCTTCCCTCTGCTAACAGTTTCCCTCAACTGCCAATCCCACTCCCCTCCCT
This sequence comes from Carlito syrichta, assembly GCF_000164805.1. Taxonomy (NCBI): domain Eukaryota; kingdom Metazoa; phylum Chordata; class Mammalia; order Primates; family Tarsiidae; genus Carlito; species Carlito syrichta. The sequence goes on along the minus strand of NW_007254031.1, from coordinate 48,632 downwards.
TGTCAGTTTCCCACTACTGCCAATCCCTTACTTATAGTATTATAATTGCTCAAGGTTTGCTTATGAGTGAGAACATATGGCACTCCATTTTTTGTTTCTATGATAAATCACTATGATCAACTCTAAATCCAAGTTGCTGTGAAGTCCATGTTTGTCCTTCTTTATGGTTGCATAATATTTCATAGTGTATATGTACCACATTTTTTTATTCAGTCCAGCTTTGATGGGCAGCATGGTTAATTCCATGTCTTTGCTATTGTTAATAGAGTTGCAACAAACATATATGAGCAGGTATCTTTTTTATAGAATGATTTGAGTTTCTCTGGGTATATTCCCATTAGGGGAATTGCCAGGTCATATGAAGGGTCAATTTCTAGTTCTTTCAGAAATGGCCACACTGTCTTCAAAAGAGTTTGCACTAGTTTGCATTCCCACCAGCAGTGTAGAAGTGTTCCTTTTTCGCTGCATCCTCACTGCATCTGTTGTTTATTTTATTAATGATGGCCATTCTTACTGGGGTTAGGTGGTATCTCAATGTGGTTTTGATTTGCATTTCTCTGATGATGAGTGAGGTTGAGCACTTTTTCATGTGTCTGTTGGCTGCCTGTATATCTTTTTTTGAGAAGTGTCTACTCATGTCTTTTACCCACTTTTTAATGGGGTTGTCTGTTTTTTTTTGGCATGTTAAGTACCTTGTAAATCCCTGATGTTTGACCTTTGTCAGATGTACAGTTGGCAAGTATTTTTTCCCATTCTGTGGTCTGTCTCCCTGCTCTCGTGACAATTTCTTTTGCTTTGCAGAAGCTCGTCAGTTTGATGAGGTCTCACTTGTCTATCTTATTTCTTATGATATGGGCACTTAGGGTTCTGATTAGAAATTGGTTGTCAGTTCCAATTTCCCTAAGGATGTCTGCTTCGTTTTCTAAGATTGTTATATCTTGAGGTTTTACATTTAGGTCTTTGATCCATTTAGAGTTAATTTTTTGTATTGTCATTTCGAGGTGTGAAGGAATGATGTTGGTCGTTTAATGGGTACTGCATTGAATCTGTAGATTGCCTTGGTAGGATGGACATTTTAACAATGTTGATTCTTCCTATCTGTGATCATGGAATATTTTTCCATTTGTTTGTGTCTTCTTGGATTTTTTTGAGTAGTGTTTTGTAGTTCTCATTGTAAAGGTCTTCCACTTCTCTGCTTAGGAAGATGCCAAAGTATTTCAGGGTTTTTTGTTTTTGTTTTTGTTTTTTGGCAGGGGGGAGACTATTGTGAATGGGATTGTGCTTTTAATTTGGGTCTCTGCCTGCTTGCTATTGGTGTATAGTAATGCAACTATCTTTTGCATATTTACTTTGTACCCCAAGACCTTGTCAAGTCCTTCATCAGTACAAACAGGTTTTTGCCAGATTCTCTTGAATTTTCAAAGTATAAGAACATATCATCAGCAAAGAGGGATAACTTGACTTCCTCTTTTCCTATTTGGATATCCCTTATTTCCTTCTCTGGTCTAATTGCCCTAGCTAGGACTTCCAAAACAATGCTGAACAAGAGGGGTGAGAGGGGACAGGCTTGTCTTGTTCCAGTTTTGGGGGGAAATGTTTCCCTTTCTGTCCATTTAGCAATATGTTAACTGTGGGTTTATTATAGATGGCACTTACTATTTTGAGGTATGTTCTTTCTATACCTAAGTGTTTGGGAGTTTTTATCAAGAAGGGATGCTGGATTTTATCAAAACTTTTTTCTGCATCTAATGATATAATCATGTAGTTCTTGTTTTTGTACCTTTGATGTATTTAATTACAAATATGGTCTTGCAAAGAACCAGCATTGCATTCTGGTAACGAAGCCTATTTGGTTATGGTAGATGATTTTTGAGGTGTATTTTTGGATCCAATTTGCTATAATCTCACTGAGGATTTTTGTATCTATGTTCATAAGGGATATTGGCCTGTAGTTCTCTTTTTTATTGACTCTTTACCTGGTTTGGGTATCAGTGTGATGTTAGCTTCATAAAATGATTTGGAGAGAATTCCATCTTTTCCAATTGCCGGGAATACTTTCAATAGGATTGGTATCAGCTGCCTCTTTCATGTTTTGTAGAATTCTGCTGGAAATCCATCTGGTTCAGGTTTTTGTTTTTGTTTTTGTTTTTGTAGGTAGTTTTTGTATGACAGGGTCAATTTCCTGGGTTGTTATTGGTCTACTTAGTATCTCAATGTCTTCTTGATTCAATCTGGGAGATTGTGTGATGTCAGAAAGTCCTCTATTTCATTTAGGTGATCAAATCTTTTTTCATATAGGTGTACACAGTAATCTCTGATAATCTTTTGTGTTTCTTCAGGGTCAGTGGTGATTTGATCTTTTGTATTTCTGATTGTATTTATTTGGGCTTTTTCTCTCTTTTTTCTTGGTCATTCTGGCTAGGAGTCCATCAATCTTGTTAATTCATTCAAAGAACCAGCTTTTTGTTTTGCTGATGGTTTCTATGATATTTTTTGTCTTCTATGTCGCATATTAGGGTCCTTATTTTGGTGACTTGGAGTCTTTCTCTAAAGTTGGGGTTTTGGTGGTCTTCTCTTTCCATCTCCCTTAGGTGATTTGCTAGGCTCTCTACCTCTGATCTTTCCATTTTCTTGATGTGTGCTCACAGAGTTATAAATTCCCCTCTTAGAACTGTTTTCTTGTCATCCCAGAAGTTTTGGTAAGATGTTTCTTCATTTTCATTTGTTTTCAGGAATCTTTTAATTTCTGCTTGGATATCAGTGTTGACTCAATTGTTCAGCATCATGCTGTTTAGTATCCATGTCTTTGTGGGTTTGGGGGAAATTTTGCATGTGTTGATATTTAAATTCATTCTACTGTGATCTGAGAGGGTGCCTGATCATATTTCAACCTTATGGAATTTGTTTATGCTTGGTTTATGGCCAAGGAGGTGATTGATCTTGGAGTATATTCCATGTGGTGATGTGTAGAATATATATTCTGTGGTTGTTGGGTGGAATAATCTGTAGATATCTATTAAGTCCATTTGGTTGAGTGTCAAGTTTAGGTTCTGGATCTTCTTGTTGATTTTTTGCCTCGATGATCTATCTAGGTCTGTTAGTGGAGTATTCAAGTCCCTGGCTATAGCAGTGTTAGAGTCAGTATCTTTTTTTAGTTTACTTAGTAGTTGCTTTATAAATGCTGGTGCTCCTGTGTTGGGTGCATATATTTTTAGAATGGATATTTCTTGTTGTTGGATTGAACATTTTACCATTTTGTAGTGGCCTTTTGTATTATTTTTAATATTTGATAACTAAAATGTTGTTTTGTCTGATAATAAGATCACAACTCCTGCCTTCTTTTGTGATCCATTTGCTTGGAAACGTGCCTTCCATCCTTTAGCTTTGAGTCTGTGTGCATCCCTTGTGGTGAGATGAGTCTCCTGGATGCAGTAAATAATTGGGTCATGGTTTCTTATCCAGTTTGCCATTCAGTCTTTAAAGTGGTGCATTTAGTCCATTCACATTCAGTCTGATTATTGAAATGTGACTGTTTCTCCCTGTCATGAGGTTCTTATAAAGTTGTTTCTTTACTTGTTTTCTTTTGGCTTTGGGGTTAATGTATGTGTGTGTTTTCAAGTTTCTTGTTGTGCTGTATTCTCTGTTGATTCTGTGCTCTGCTGTTCTCTTGGAAAGTGTGAGGTCATTCTTTTTTTTTCTTCTGTGCTCAATACCTTTTTAAGTGTCTGCTGTAGATCTCGTCTGAAAGCTTCACAATCTCTTAGGGATTGGATGTCAGGAAAGATTTTAATTCTCCATCATTGGTGAAGCTGAGCTTGGCTAGGTAGAAAATTCTTCATTGAAAGTGCTTATCTTTGAGGACTTTGAATATTGGATTCCAGTGCCTTCTTGCTTGTAGAGTTTCTGCCGATAGATCTGCTGCTATTCTGATTTATTTTCCCTGGTAGTTAGTCTGACCTGTCTCTCTTGCTGCCTTTAGCGTTTTTTCTTTTGTGCCTACTTTGTGTAGGTGAATTACTATGTGTCTAGGGGTTGGTCCTCTCATTTGATGTCTTGTGAGGGTTCTCTGTATCTCTTATGCTTGGCTGGTCACATCTCTGGTGAGATGGGGAAAGTTTTGTTGGATTACCTCCTGGAATACTTGCTCCAAGGTATTCTTAATTTTCCTTTCTTCTTCTGGGATACCAATCAGGCATAGGTTGAGTCGCAATATAATCACATATTTCTTCTAGGCTTTGTGCTTTCTTTCTGTGTTTTTTTACAGATCAGGTTAATTCCATGTTGTGGTCTTCAAGTTCTGAGAGTCTTTCTTCAGCTATGTTAATTCTGCTTTCCATACTTGTGATCTTGTTATTTATTTCCTGGATAAAATTTTTTATTGCCAAAATCTCTGTTGCAAGTTCTTTCAATGTTGCATCTTGTTTTTCTTGAGTCTTATTATCTCTTTTCATCCATTCTCTAATCACTCTCATATTCTGGGGCCAGGGGTTGGTGACTTCCATTGTTTGGATTCCAAGCTCTAATTTTTCAGGAGTTTTCTCTTTGTTACACTTGAAATTGCCTGTGGTCTTCCTTTGGTTTTTCCTCACTTGTGACAGATCTCTTGTTTTTCTCTTTAGTTCTGTTATTCAGTGTCAGTGGGAAGACTTTCACTTCTGATGTTTGCTCAGCCCACTATTCTTTCCTGATCTGGGTTCTGGATTTGTTCTATTTTGAAATAGGACTGTTTTGGGGAAGCTTTAGCTGTCTCTTATAGTTTTTGAAAGTCGAATAAGGTAGGGGATGGGGTGCTAGGGGTTAGAAACTACTTGTAAATTACAGTGTTCACTGATTGTGGTATGTATTCACTAAGACCTATGCCTCACCACCACTCTATATGATGATGCAAAGCAGAAACCAATGCATAAAAAATTAAACACATATGCAAGCATACATACACACCCAAAACAAACTGGAGAACCAACAGAAACAACAGCAGCAAAAACCAAGAAAACTTAACACACACACACCTAGCACAGAGTGAATGGAGAAGAAAAACAGAAAAACTGGAAGAAAAAGGAAAAAAAATAAGGAATCCAGTGAAACCTTATATATATATTGACACACACCTTAAATTATAAAAAATAAAAAAGCCAGAAGAACAAAAGAGAAAAACAAACCAACGACAATAACAAAATTGAACAATGAGCACTCAATCATTCACATATACACATAAACAGAAGACAACAAACAAAAGAAGAAACAGAAAAAGAAAAAAAGAAAAGAAAAATGATTGGGGGGATGCAGGCCAACCCTCACATACACATTCATGTACAATGGAAAAATATTTTAAAGATAGATGAACAAGAAATAAAGAAGTAAAAAAAAATTTTAAATTAGAAAAGAATTAAAATTTTTTTTAAAACCTTGCTCTCTTGTGGTAGGTTCTGTAATTGTTCCTGTAATCTGGTCTCTCTTGCAGAGCTTTCTGCTCTTTTGCTCTCCCCTCAGTGTGTGGAGCAGGGAAGGAGGAGGGGCAGTAGAGGTGTGTGGGTCTGCAGTCCTCACCTCCCACTTTCATATGCTTAGGGAGATCTTCTCCAGTGGGGAGGTGCAGGATTGTCTCTTTCCCAGGTATGTACTCACGGGGTGCCCCAGCCAGGCTTATCCTGGAATTGAGGTCTCCTATTGCAACTGATGTCCAAGCTCCACCTGGGTTTGTCCCTCTCAGTCATGGCCCAACTGTGTGGCTCTGACACTCAGAGGATTGCTAGGGTGGAGGGGGTTGGGGTCAGCCCCAGACTCACCACTGATCTCTTTGGAGTTCTTCCTCATCCTTTTCTGACCACACCCTTTGTCCCTTGGCTGGGTCAGGGGGGTGAGGCGCCTGGGACTCAGCACTCATCAAGTTCCTCTGAAGTTTGTACTTCCAGGATATTTCCTTTGGGTCACGATCAACCCCTAGTAGTTAGTTGATCCACCAGTCACAGAGCTCGAATCTGTTGTTTCATGGTGAGTAAGTTGAAGCACTTTCCCACCCCACCTTCAAGATGGTGGTGTGGTGCCTCTCTTGTCCTCTTTGGTGAGACTCTGCCTCTGGGCTCCCTCCACAGCCCCTGCTACCAGTGCCCAACCAGGTACTGAACTGGTGAGGCAAAGCCTGGAGCTGGCAGTCTCTCCTGCTGCAGTGGTGAGGTAGAGCCTGGGGTGGTAATCTCGCCCTGTTGCTTCTTCACAGGAAAATTTTTGTTCATTTTTTAAAGATGATGCTCAACTTCTGCAACCTGGGAAGAGCCAGGACCAATCAGAGAAACTGCAGCACCAGCTGTCGCACCAGGGCCCTCTGACCACTTGCTCACGAGCCCCTACTTCATCAGCCTCTCCCTGCATTTTCTTCCCAGGAAGGGTTTTGTTGATTTTTTTAAAAAGTGGCACTTGGCTTCTATGTCCCAGGAATCACTAGGGTTCAAGCCAAGCAGCTGCAGCACCAGCCACTGCACCAGGAGAGCTCTGACTGCTAGCTCCTTAGTCCTCACTCAGTCAGCCACTCACATGACCACTCACTCACCAGCATGTACACAAAAGTTTTTATACACTCACTCATACTGGGACTCCAATAGTCCTACTGGATTGGCCACCATCTTCCCAACCCCTTTAACCTAATTTTACATTACCATTATCCAGGGTGTTCAAGAAATAATGATTTATCATTGTGTAACTTGCAAACCTGCTAGAAATATAATGAATAAACACATTGATTAGATGAACAACAATATAATGCAGAATAAGAACTGGATATTATTAATAAATGGCCCCAAGCTGGATCTTTGTTGGTAATGGAAATTTTTAGCTCTCATTATTTGCTGAAATTTCTTAAGTTTGCTCTAACCTGTATGGAATTGATTAAATTAAGGAGGCCTAACATGCAAGGCTTATAACCAGTTTTCATGAGGGTTTTAGCAACCCAAGGGCAAGGCTTCTAGTCCTCTCTCCTCATCTCACCCTGTCCCATATCACCCCACTTTTTGATCCTAGACCAGTAGGACTCCTCAAGGTCAGGGCTTTTGGTCATGTGTGACCAACAGACAGAGAAAGAGTATCTAGGGAGAAGGTTAGTTTCTCTCAGACTGATCCGAGGTGCCTACCTTATGGGTTCAAGGGTTTCTTTAAGTTTGAACAACTCTTCCTTGGGTGTCAGAGGCTTCTGTTATCCTCCACATAGGAGTTTCCATCAGCTTGCATGGAGACTTTGAGTTCTCATTTCTAGATATTAGAGTATGTATGCGAGATACATTTGCAAATTATCCATCTTTATACCCTGTTTAAGTTTTTCTATGGAAACCATCTGTTACATACTTACTTACTATTAGACAACAGAGATATGTTGTCCCTGGACAGAACAAGACTTTCAAACGCATTGCTCAACCAAGATATTACAAGATAGCTAATGGCTCACTTTATCATTTACCAGTTTAGACTGCAATTACAACAGCTAATGGGTTTCAGTTCTTAAGAAAGTCTTATATAAAAATACAAAGTTCAATAGTGAGATATACCTTTAAAGATGAGCTTTTGGAAGAGATCTTAGTACTTAACAGGTGAAGTGATGCCAGGTTTTAAACTTGGAGTCAGTAGATATAATCTTGGTTCGGCACAGGAGCTCATCTTCATCTGAATGTCATATGAGTGACATAATAGGTAAGTGATTCTAAATTATAGAGTGTCATAAAATGTAGAACATGGCAATTATTGTTGGTCATTATAAAAATGTGTTTTTATTCAAGAAAGTTGATTTAGAACGAAATGTAGTGGTAAGATACAGGAAAGCCTTATTATGGAGCTGGGTTCTGATATAGGCTGCAGAAGAAAATAAATCTTGGATAAACAATGAAAAAAGGAAAAATATCAAAGGTCAAAACACAGAATGATCACAGCCTTATAGGCTGAACGGAGTAGATTGTCTTTGGGGGACAGTGAGATGAATAGATAGCTGGTACAAAGAGTATTTTGAAATAAGTGACAAAATATATACCTACCACTGATTAAAGAGACCTTTATACCAAAGAGGTTGCAAGGAGATTGCTATGACCAAAGACAAAAGAATTATAGAATATACTTTAATTGTTCTGCATGTTAAATATTAGTCACATAGTCTTTCTACAGGCAGAAGAGGCCACTTTCATTTACTGACTCATGTACCACTTTTAGCAACCATAAAATTTAAGGTATATTATTTTCCCAGTTTTACATATAGACCAAAGCTTTAAAATGATAGTTAGCTTGCTAAAGGTCACAAAAAATGGTGAGAGCTAGAACTGGAATTTGAACTCATTTATTTTTGGCTTGGAGTATAGATTCTTAATTATAAATCTACATTGCTTCTCTCAGTTAAAAGACTAAATGATAGTATGTAGGAATGATGAATAATTAGCCCCTATAACTAACATTGTTTTGATCATTCTTAAGATAAAATATTTCAAATGCATAAACAAGAATATAGAATATTTAGATAATTACTTCCAGTTTTAAAAAATATTTAATATTGTACTGTATTTGTTTTAGAACATTTTAAAACTAAAGAAAATAATATAGCAATAGATAAATCTTTCTGGAAATATTTATACAGTGTTATATGAATTATTATTATCATTATTAATTATATGAATGACATGCTAAGCCAAAGTATTTTTTGAGGGTTATAAATGAGTATACCTATAGACTTTGTTCATGCATTTTAATTTCTATAGTCTTTTGTTTCATGAATAGACCAGAATTTTTCTAACCACTTACCTACATTGAATAGCTAAGTTGATTCCAATTTTTCTGTGTTAAAAAGAATGCTGCCATTGCACAGACTGATGGCACTTGTTATGTTATCTCACTTATAACCAGAAGACCAAGACCAATTCTTGTTCATATGGTGATATCTCCAATACATGGTTTCAGTACTCTCTGCAGGCATCTGAAGTCCCCTGCTGTTTGCAACCTGTGAATAGTTTATTGTTTAGCATGAGTGCTTCTGCACTCTGATGTTAAAAACATTGGTATAGATAATGTACTGGTCTGTTTTGCATTGCTATAGTGGAATACTTGAGGCTGGATAACTTAGAAAGAAAAGAGGTTTATTTGGCTCATGGTTCTGCAGTCTGTACAAGAAGCATGGTACCAGCATCTGTTTCTGGTGAAGGCCTCAAAAAGATTTCAATCATGGCAAAAGGCAAAAGGGGGAGCAGGCATGTCATATGGTGAGAGAGGAACGAAAGAGGGGGCGGTGCCACTATCTTTTAAACAACCAGATCTCATATGAACTAATGGAGCAAGAATTCTCTAGTTACCACTGGGAGGATATCAAGCCATTCATGAAGGATCTATCTCATGATCCAAACACTTGCCACTGGGTCCCATCTCCAGCACTGGGCCCCAAATTATACCAGATAACACTGTTTTGGTTGGTAAATAGGAAGCTTCAGAATACTAATGCCCTGGACTATAGTATTATAACACCTCTGCTGGTAGGGGTGGCTGGTAAATACTAAGAAAATTCAGGAATCTTCTTGTGAAGGGGAGTACGTAGATGGATTCAAAATGCTCAAATTATCTAGCAGTCAAGAAAAAAACTGCAGTCTTTCCAGTTCTTTGCTGCCAAAGGAAGCCCCAACACTCTAATAGACAATTTGGATATTGGAGAGAGTATGTGCCTCACTTAGGTGATCTTAGTGCTTTTTATCAGCTAACACACAGACCAGCATCCTTTAAGTGGGGCCCAAACCACAGTTTGCACAGGAAGCTGTCCTGCAAATTATTTCATGCTTTCAATGTTGTACACTCCAACCACTATGACTCCTTTGAACTGCAAGTTTCTGTGAATAGTGATTTTTCTGATATAGATAGAGAGCCAGACTTCAACCAGAAGCACTTCTCGGGGTATGAACACTTTTATCTTCCTGACATGATCATCAGGTTCACCCTTTTTGAAAGGCAACTGTCATGGAGGCCTGGCAACTCTCTGGCCTCATGTTACCATTTTTGAAGTGAATCGACTCAAACTCATCAACTATCAATGTGGGAAGGGCCCATGAAAATGTACTTGTTCAATGGAAATGCTATATTCAAGGATGCTGCTGGACTGACCTTGAAACCATCTTGGCTTTCCACAAAAGTGGCAAATACCCTTTTGGGGTAATCATATTTCAGCTGAGTCACTTGAAGCAAATCCACAGACTCAGTGGACTCATCAATGGACAGGTGTTTTTGTAAATTCTTGAACTTGACTTACTGGTGACTCATATAAGCTTTAACTCAGTATCGTTCACTGGACTACTGTGACTGTTTCTGTTCATCTCAGTGGCAACTAAAAGTGAATGTAGTTTTTCCACTAAGTGGGCAAAACTCAAGGTGGTTCTCATAGCTCTGGCCAATATTTCCCTTGGCACGACTTGTTACATGTTTACTGACTCATCAGCTGCATGTAGGGACTAGCTATTTGGTCTGCCTCTCTTCTTTAGGGTTGTGTGCTTGTGTTTTTCAGTGAGGCACTGACTGTCCTTTTTCTTCAGACTATAGTTTCATGAATGTTTGTATAGTAAGCATCCTTGGTAGATAGAAGTATTGTCTTCTTCTGGAGCAAAATTCAGGTTTTCTTTCTTTCAAATATAATAACAATAGTGTCTCCCTCCAGATCCATGGGTTAGCATGATTTGTAATACTTACATAAGGTTCGGGTTCCCTAACCTCAGGGTTTCTTTCTTGTAGCATAACTCACTGAATGGACAGGCATTATATGGCTCTCTTCAGATCTTCTGTGGGAATTGGTCACTCAAGAAACTGGTTTAAGAAAATAATGATGTGCTGGCTACTGCTATTGCTATGAGCAATAAAGTGTCCCTTGTCTCTGTCTCAGGAGTCTCATGTCTTTTGGCAACATTTAAGTAACTCTGGCAGGCTCACTAATTACTTGTTGGTAGGGTAATAGCTCAGATCTTCAAGAGTTCATGGCAATTAGGATTATTCACTTTTTAAAAATTTCTTTTTGTGTCAGTTTTTTTTCTTTCTTTCAGTAGCTTTAGGGAGCACACATAGTTTTTGGTTGCATAGGTGCATTGTTTAATGGCAAAGAAGTCTGGCCTTTTTTGTGTCAATTTTTGTGATTAACTTTTTAAAGAAAATAATAAATTTGACATAATTTCCAATTGTACATAAAATTATTCATAGTATTAGTATGCATAATATTGGTCTTATATAATAGGTATTTCATATTTTTATATTTGAATATCAATTGTTTATGACTTCAATTTATTAATCTATCAGAAATAAATTGACTATCATTTTTTTATAAAGCTAACATTTGTTCTTGCAGAGTCTATTTTTTATATTTTATTACTATGATCTTAGTAATTTTCTTATTTTCTACTTTTGTAAATATATTTTTCTAGTGTTCTGAGATGTATATTTATCTCTATAATCAGTATTTCTTATTTTTAAAAATTGCATTTGAGAATGTAAATTCACTTCTATAAACTGTGTTAATGCATTCTATAAATTTCAATAGACATTACTTTCATTATCTTACAGTTCTAAATAGTTTTGTTTTCTATTGAGATTGCCTCTTAACATGAGGATTATTTAGGAAGTCATTTTAAAGCTTCCAAATACTGTACATATGTTTAAAAAACTGCTTTTCTATAATTGATCTTCAGTAGAAGGATATTATGTTCAGAGAGCAATGTATATTTGTTAGTATTTCTTTGAGATTTATTGAGTTTCTTTGTAATAATTTCATGATCATATTTGCAAATATTTTAAGTGTATTTTTAAAACATGTATGTATTTTGGTTTTGAAAGTACTGTGTTATGTATTTACCTATGTGATTACACATTAGTTGTGTTGTAGAACATTACTATGACCATACTTATTTTATGCACTTGTGTTATCTTCTGAAATATATTAAAATAATGCACCATAATATAGGATTGTAAACTTCTCTTGGTAATTATAATAATTTTTGCCACCTAGATTTTGGACATATGCTGTTTGCTATGTATAATTTAACTCTCATCTTTATGTTTTGTTCCCATTATTATTATGTAGTGTTCCTATTTATCTGTATTATTTCTGCTTTAAACTAAAATTTCTGGTATTATGCCATAATAGCTTTATTTTTGTTAGCATTAATTTTTTTCCATTTGACAATTTTCATCTTTTTATTTTCAGATAGTCTTTAGTTAATATCATCAAGTTAAATTTCATTCCCCACACCATTTGATAGTTCTGCCTCCTAATAGATGAATTTAAGTAATTTTTATTTTTTATAATTACTTATATATTTTGTTTCAAGCATATTTCTTAGTGTTGGTTATTTACTATGTTTACTCTTTGCTTTTTTACCCACACTTTTCTGCTAAATATTTTATGTCATTTTTATCCCTTCTTTTTCCCCTATAATTATATGAAAAATTATACATGGTATTTCTAGGCCTTTAGTGATTATTTTTAAAATTTAAATCAGCAATAATTTAAAAACATTTTATAAAATAAATAACCTACCACTTTATCGTAGATAATTTATTCTTAAGACACAAAAAGATTTATTGTTTTAACAATCAATAACTTTGTTTATTATATCCTATCATCTGGGTTCATTTTTCTTTTTGGTGAATTTCATGCTTTAAAAATTATTTAAGTTGAAGACCTGTGAGTGGTGAACTGTTTGGCCTTTTAATCTAAATATGCTTTTACTTTTCTCTCACTCTTGAGAGTTTAGCATTGTGTAAAATTTTAGATTAATTCTGTTTTCCCTTAATACATGGAATAATTATTCTATTGCAATATTAGTTAAGGTGAAGGTTAAGCCACTGTAAACATGAGACTCATCAGCTACATGGTATTGAAGACAAAAATAACTTACCAGAAGCCATAGGCTTAGCCAGGCTTTGAAAGCAGGGTTTTGACTCCTGGCTACCTTTCTTGAGCTAAGGAGGTTCTGTTAATGCCTCTGGCTTCCACCCGTGTTGGTCTGTACCAGTTACAGGAATGCAACTTTAAAAAAATTCTGCTTGTTTCCAAAGCTTCCTCCCTTACAGGCTTCATCTCACTGTGTTTCTGCTCTATGTCTTTACCGCAGACATGTTTGTCTTTTACGATCTCAGTTATGTCTTCCAATTTTCTCCTTTTCTAATTTACCCATTATTGCTATGTGATTATAGCAGAGGGGACTATCAAAGAAGCTACCCCACCTAAAATTTTTATACAGGAGAGATGTGCTTAAGATAACTACAGTCAATTTTGAAGGCAAACGGAAAGAGAGTACAAAGGGGCATATGAGGAGCATTATAGCTATTAAATATGAGGAGTTATATGACTATTAAACATGTATAGCACAACACCTGAAATCAAAATGATATTGGGTAGCTTCCTAATTAATTCTCTTAGTCTTCATTCCCTCTCTTCTACCTTTCTTCCAATAGGTTGCAGTGGAATGAGGTAGAGAGGAGGTAACGGGGGCATGGCTAGCTAGAGATATATTAACCTCAAGATTCAGAACATCGGGGTTCTCAATTCAGAGACTGTCTTTTTGAATCACTTATCACCTGTCTGTATCCCAGCTGTGAATCCAGAACAGACTTGGTGGGAGAGACATTCTTGGAAACCATTCTGCAAAGTATGTACTTAAGGCTGCAAGGAAGCCCATTGACACATACGTTAATCAGGAGAATAACAGACACAATTTCTTGAAAAAATGGGTCCATATCTAGATCCAAGAATAAATCGATGGTTTAAATATAGTCTGAGATGCTGAAACACTGACCAGAAAAGTTTATGTTGGGGAACTTACATAGGACTTTTGATTCCTGGACTCAGTTTTATATCCAGGACCCAATGAACTTCCCATATTATTCTGTTTCCTTGCTACATAATTTAAGAAATTAGCCTGCTCTTTAATTCTCTCAATTTACATTATTATCTACTTTTCACTTTGGGAAGATCTCTTTCTGTAAGTTTGACTATGCAATAGTACTTATGCTTCAGAACAAACATTTCTTATTGTAACCAAAACAAAGATCATGAGTTTTGACTTCTGAGGTTTTTTTTTTTTTTTTTTTTTTAATTATAAGGGCTTCTTGTTATTCATTATTCTAGGGAAACAAATGGTATAGGGAAAATAATAAATATGAGGAAGTTACTTTAAAAAAATCTTCAGACTATCTTTTGATATTTTGGTTTTTTTAAAATTCACTTCTACTTGTAAATCCTGGGAAAATAGTGAAAAGACTTCAGCTTTTTTAGTTAGAAAGACCTAGGCTCCTCTCTGGGCTCCTCCACTTATTATGTCTGTCACTTTGTCTAAAGTCTGTAAGCCTATTTTTTTAATGTATTAAATGGTAACAAACCATTTTTTCCAGGAGGTTGTTGTGAGGATTAAATAAAATAATGAATGCAATAATTGCTGCTATTTATTTTCCTTTTTGTTTCTGATATGAATCCTTTTTCCCACCCTTGTCAAGCTCATTTTATTTCTCTTCAGCAAAGGTCAGGTGAATCTTTTCCGTTAAAAGGCCCTTCATATATGAAGGGCAAATCCAGGTCAATTTGTAGGGGGTTCCTTTTGTCTCTGGGAACCCCTAGACTGCATTGCTTCTATATTTATATGGTCTTTATAAAAACCTTCTATAAAGACCTGGACATTTCTTTGTTGACAAGATGTACCAAAGGAATGACATAGTGGATGCGAAATGTGTCTCAAAGGAGCTGATCCTTAAACACTGGTGTATATTAAGGTGACCTTTCATCCAGTGTCAGGATAGCAGGGCAGTGTAGGTGTGGCTTCTTAAAGATCTCATGTTTTTAAAAGCCCTTCTTTAAAGACCTTCATGTAGAAAAATGAGCCTTTGAAATTATGAGCAGCAAGGCATTTAACTTTTATTCACTGTACTCCAAGGGTGATTCATTTTCAAGAGAATTTCTAAAGCTGATCATTTCAAGAATTGGTACCCTTCTGTTGGAAATGTCCTTGGCAGTTTGATCTCAACTCTGTACTATCAGTTTGTGAGGAGTGAATGGAAGTAAAGTAATGAAGACTTAGTTTCTCTCATCACACTTTTGTTACACTTCTAACCCACCTGGGTCCAGTGAGCTGGACAGCCCCTTTCTATACTTTGTATTATGTGTAATGCACTTGTGTGTCTCAACGGTGATGCTTACCTTCTTCACTGACTTTGAAAAGGCAAAAAGGTTTTTAAAGCTCATCTTGTCATTTTAAAACTTTATTGCTTAAAAATTATTTAATTGCTTTACTAAGAGTTGGCTTGATTTTCTTCACTCACAGAGATCTGAAGACCTGCCAAAATTAAATTTTATAGTTTTAGAAGCTATTATATATATAGATAGATAGATAGCTATAAATATACATATAGCTATATACATATATAGCTGACAAAGTCAGTGTTCTTTCCCAAGCCCATATTTATTTCATAGTATAAATATAATTTTATTTAAAAATTATAGATACACATAGGTTGAAATCACAAAATACTGTAATAATCGCATTAGCCAATTTTTGCAAAAGACAAATCTGAGAATCAACCTGTTTAACTTTAACTATTATCTATTGTCCATATTACTTAGTAATTGGGAGGGAAAAGCATTTAATGATTTTAAAAAAACTGAATTCAATCTTATGACCTTGGGAAGATATTGAGAATATATATATGTACTCTTAATATCTTCCCTGGGCTGTAAAATGTGTATGTGTGTGTGTGTGTGTGTGTGTGTGTGTGTGTAATATACATAATATATGTATATTTTTTTACTGTGTCTAGCATACTTGTGTTTCTAAGCAATTTTATAATATTGATTGTCTTTCTTTTATACTTGCCCATGAATGTAACTAGTGATGTGCTTGCAAAATTTGATATCTGGCTTTTGGGTTGGGAGACATTCTGATTTGTAGCATTTGCCAATTTCCAGGGCATAAATACTCTGCCATGGTTGATGTCAAGCAGCTTGCAAAAGTTCTCACTGAAGCTAAGCATGCTAATGGTAACTTTGCCTACTTCCATGAGGTAATAGAAGTTTAAAGACATTTTATTTGATATTGTTTTTAATAACAACCTGTATGTATATAAAAATAAAGTTGGAGTATTATGAGATTTATATTTTTATTTGTTTACAGTTTTATTACATTTCATATTTATATTTTATAGTTGTGTATTTATTTAGGTGACTAAAACTCAAAATAAAGCCTACACTGTGTCTCAATTCATCACCATTTTATTTTGTTGTTATTGTTCAATAGTAACAAAGAGAATATACTTATTTGTTTTTTCCTTATATTGGACTTACTGTTTTATTCTGAAAATTGTTTTAGTGTAGTGATCAATTTTTAAAAACTTAAGATACTTAATCTTTAAAAATTTGATAGCTTCCGTATAACTTTGTATAACTTTGTAGTTCATTATTCACAATAGTAAAAACATGGAACCAGCTGTGCTGCCCATCGATAGAGGACTGGGTTAAAAAAGAAAATGTCGTGTATATACATGATGGAATATTATGCAGCCATAAAGAAGGACAAAATTATGAACTTTGCAGCAACTTGGATGAACTTAGAGTCTATAATACTCAGTGAAACAAAGAACTGAGTACTTATGTTCTCACTCATAAGCGGACCCTGAACAATTATCATAATACTATAAGAAAGTGATTGACAGTAGCGGGAAACTGCTGGGGTAGGAAGCTGGATTGGCAGTAGTAGGAAACTGCCAGGGGAGGGGACACACCTCATTAACAAGGGTACCTGCATAATGAACATATGTATGCTTAACTCTGAGTTGTACCCCACATCTTTAAAATAAAAAAAATAAAAAATATTTTGGGGAAGAAAAGAGGTCTGATCCTTCTTTTCTGAGAGCTAACAAGGTTGGAATGCTGTGCCTAGCTTTTGGTAGACTGTCTTGACAATTGTCTATGGATTACAGTAGGAAAAAAGGGGGCATGTTCATGACTGGGGCATGTTCATGGTTGGCCTGTACTTCTCAGATATCTGCTTCAGGGCTGAAAAATGACCAGTATGACTTGATGCTTTTGGTTAACAAGTGATTGGAGATGTGGTTCTGTTGTCACCTTTTAGTACTTGTCCAAGCCTTGGACCCTTCCTAAGCAACTACAGGCAGTTTCTTTTTATTTCTTGAACCAATGGAAAATAGCTTCAGGATTAAACAGCCCTAGTTGTACCTGCCAGTGGGATAGGAAAGGAAGAGTCAATTGCCCTCTATGTTCCCAGTATGGCTGCCTAGTTCTTCTTTTTTTGTTATCTATTAGGCCATAAGCTCCTGAACATTATGAAAGCCTGATGGGCCCCCTTTCAAGAATGCTTCTAGTTTTGGAAGTTTCCTGATTGTACCACGTTCTCTATCCTTAGCATATCTAGTTTCTTCTTTCTGATACCAATTATCCCTTTTTCTTGATTGGCTAACTTTATTTATTTATTATCTTTATTTTAAAGATGGGTACAATTCAGGGCTAAGAATACAAATGGTCATTGTACAGGTAAAACCTGGGCCTCACTTTGGTCCCCACTTCTCCTGGATCAGCTAACTTTATCTCTTGTTTCTCAGCTTCAGCATTTAAAAAAATTTCTAGGCTAGCTTAACTCTGTAATTCCAAGTTGGATGTCCTACTTATATAATATAATATAATACATATAATGCATTATTTGTTTCTCCCAAACAGTCTCACCTGTTTTAGAGTAGGAACTGTGTCCATCTTAGTTTTGTTGTTCATTCAATACCTTAAATGATACCTGGCACATTTAAAAACAAAATTGTTACATAAATGAATTGAGAACTCGAGCATTTTATGGAAAGTGAAGTAGTTGTCTTGAACAGCAATGAAAGCTATTTTTCTTATAATTATCATTCCCCCTTAATGTGCTATACCAAGTGGGAATCCACTGGTTGAAAATTCCTTATAATTTGACTGTTGTTAATTAAGAACTTATAGAGCTATCCTAATTTTTTTCGGCAGAGTTTACTCAATCAATTTATTCAATTTTTTTTTCAGTTGGGATCTTGTGGCTTTACATTGGCTTTATGTAGGAAGGAATAATACAGATAATACCTTACTTAATAATGGTTCCAACTTACAATTTTTCAACTTTTACAGTGGCGTGAAAGCTATATGTACTCGGTAGAAACCATATTTTAAGTATCTATTCTGTTTTTCACCTTAAGTACAGTATTTAAAAAATTATGAGATATTCAACACTTTGTTTTGTAGGTTACATGTATTAAATATATTTTGAACTTTTATTTTTTACTTACAATAGGTTTATTGGGATGTAACCCCATTGTAAATTAACACCTATGTTAAATTATAAGGTCAGAGAGAAGCAGAAAGTATTTCTCTTTGATGTGTCGATTTGTAGGAAAAAGAAACTCAGATTCAAATTGATAGTATTTACTGAAATAATGTTACTTAAAGTATATTTTGCTAGTTAAAATATATTTGGTAACACAGGCTTGCAATTTTAATAGTCAAATTGCTTTAGAAAAACAGCCAAAATCAATCATGACATGGTCTAACAGGAATGAAGTCACTGGTCTAAAGAGTCTTAACCTGTTTTTGTTTTTTGAGTGGAAAATTGTAAGCAAAATAACATTCAGTGTCTTTATATTGACTTTATATTTCAACCAGACAGTCTATGTCTAGTTTAAATTGTTACATTGGATAGTTTATGTAGCTATGTTGCCAAATCTCCTTTGAAACTATTGTAAGAATAGAAAATATCTCTCTCTCTCTCTCTCTCTCTCTCTCTCACACACACACACACACTCCCCACATATATGCTTGTGTGTATAAAATTTGTTAAATTCAGTCGGTTGAAAGTATAACTGCAGCAAAAGCATCAGTTAACCTCAGTTAATTGTTAATGAGGAGTCTTATAAGAGTAGAAGTCTGTATATTTATAGGTGCTTCAAAAAGGCAAGACATGATAAACCACTACATTTTAATATTTAATACAACTAACTTTATTTGTGTATTTTCTATTGCTTTTTTTCCCCTGCTAAATATGCTTTTATGCTTCTTTTTCATCATAGACAAGCTATAAGTTTTGGGGGTTTTTTAATATAATCATTTATGTAAATAAACTGGGGTACTGGTAAATTCTTTAGCCCTTCAAACTGTAGATTTTAATTTATGATTGCCTTAGGGGTAGAATTTGAGAATTCAGATCTGTTAGAACATACAAAGACCTTGTTTGCCTTGAGCAATTTTATGGGACTTTGGAGACTGAAAAAAAAAAATGGGTGACTAGAAAATAAAACATAGAGCAACTACGTGTATGGGCTGCAACAAAGGAAGGTAGCAGAGAATGTTTTAAATCCCCAATGAACACATTTAGTTTTAAATAGAACATCAATTTCTATTCCATTTCCCAAATTTAAATTAAAGCAGTCATGTAAAATTATTTTAATTATCTGTTTCTTGTTACAGAACTAATTCTACATTTGGAAAACTACCCATACATGGCTGATATGTCCTTCCATTTCACATTGCATACTGTAATTTATTAGATGTAGTAATAATACTGACAATTTTTTTATCCCCAAGAATTCAAAATCTTTACTTAGGATAGAATTATGATACTTTATTTGACTGTGGTGTGTGCTCCTTGTGATGATCTAAATTTTAAAAAAGCACACACACACATACACACATACACACACACACAAAATAGGAATAAAGATTTAGTAATGCTAGCATTGTTACTGAAGTAGTGACCTTTGGGACTACGTCTGATCAAAATTAACTATCATCTTTTTCCTAGTACTTCTAAAGGAAAATTAAGGTTCTATCTCCTTAGAATTGTTTAGAATGGTAAATCAACATCTTAAAAATTCTGTAGTTCCTTTTTCAATGTTCTTAGGGAGCCCTCTTGTCTTTTGCTGGTTATTTGGTTATTTCATGAAGTTACTGCTATGCTCAGTTGATTAAAACTGTGTAGAAACAAGATTAGTGTAGCAATGTGGATTCTCAGCAGGAGTGGTGAATAGGTTGTACTTTGCATTTGCCATCATTCTCCCCTCCTGAGCTCCTGGCAGACAATGATCATCAATTATACAGCATGTTCCAACTGGGCTTGATATTGAGACGTTTCAGTTGGCATTTGAGTCAGAACATATTTGCTGGCCTAATGTGAACCACAAATAACATTTCCAAACCTGGTTGGCTGTCTTGCTTGGGAGAGAAAGTATAGTCAGGATTAGTACAAATGTATTGCCTCTACTAGAAAATTGATTCTGAGAGCATGTTCTCCTGATACGTAGTATGAATTGAAGCTGTGTATTTTAAAGGTCTCAATGCCATTAATGACCCAAACTAAGGGAGCTTTATTGGAACCAACATATATACATAAACCTAACTTCCAGAGGACTATTAGCCAACTACACCCCTAGCTCTGGCAAAATGATAGCAGAACACCAGGGAGCAGGAATTCCACCAATTATCAAATGATTAATGTAAGATTTGAGGCACGTTACTAAAGTAGAAGAAAATCTTTATGGTGATTGAGGCCAGTGCCCCCAATTTTGGTGTTTTTTTTGTAAGAAAAATTTAGCTTGATACTTATGTCAGATCCTCTTATTAATTGGTAATATCTAATACTAATACTAGTAGTATTTAATGCTAATGGAAATAATGTACTTATGCTAATAGTAATTAGCATATTACCACACCCAGTAAATTTTTTTTTTTTTTGAGTTGGAGTCTCACTCTGGCCCTCAGACTGGAGTGCAGTGGCCGCTCCCGGCCACTGCAACCTCGACCTGCTGGGCTCCAGCGATCCTTCTGCCTCAGCCTTCTGAGTAGCTGGAATTACAGGCACGTGCTACCACGCCCGGCTGATTTTTTTTGATTTATTGTAGAGATGATGTCTCGCCAAGTTGCACAGGCTGGTCTCGAACCCGTGGGCTCAGGCAATCCACTCACCTCAGCCTCCCAAAGCGCGGGATTACAGGCTGAGCCACCGAGCCCCGGCTCCCAGTAGATATTTTTAACTGCATTTACTTTTTGAAATAAAAGTTTAAAACCAATAGCCATCTGCGACTTAGGTACTTAGTGGTCCTTACTTAATGTCCTTACTATGTCCTTATTATGTAATTTTACATATTCTGTCGAGATACTGGCATTCTCTGGATACTTAAATGTTAAAATGTTAGACTTGAAAAAAAGAAATGCTATTATTGTATTTATGCTCACTGACTGTTGATTTTGTGTTTTCCTTTTCAGAAAGCTTTAGGACATTCTCTTTGAGTAACTAACCAGGATAATTGCATTATCTATAATCATTAGTTTCTCCCTGATTCATTGCTTATAATTGACATCTCTACATTTAGTTAAAATAAATTTGAAAAAAAAAGTGGTGATTGAAAATAGCCAGTTAAGTGAACCAGCCAGAATGAACAGTGATTAGTAATGAAAAAAGATAATGATATGCAATGCTTTCCTATTAAATGATCCTTTTCATTTCTTCCCTTTTTACTAATTGGCAGGCTTCTTTTGTATTTTTAGAATTGAGTGTTTATTTTAAAACAGTTGAGTTAAATTGGTTGTGACATTCATTTTTATTGATCCTGACGATGAATGGAGACAAAATAGATTAAGGAACTATATTTCTAAAGCTCCCACACCAATCCCAATCACAGTTTCTATTCCCTCTGTGAAGCTCCCTGATCACTATCTAAATGTTACCTGGTGGGTTTGGCATTGACCCACAGCAAAATTTTCCACATTTGATCTATTCCTCCTTCCAATGAAATATTAATATCAGAGCATAAAGTTGATTTAATAGAATATGTCCTTCCATAAAATGAACTTTTCTGTTGTTTATCACTTTTCAATGTCATTACCAATGTCATGAATGGGACTTAAGGCTATGCTGAAGAGATGTTGTGCTATCAGACTATCAGAATGTAGCATTCTTCTTAGGTCACCTATGAAAAAGCAACCTGTCTTTACTATTCAAATCAATTCTCTGCTTCTGATCTTTAGTTCATTTGACAGTTGGGCTACTATGTCTGGCACCACATTATTCAAGGCATTTTCACCTCTTTTGTTTAATTTATCTCATAATATTTCTGTAAGAGCTAGCCACTTTGAGATGGCATGGTTTTTCTTGGCATTTTCATTTGATGACTCAGGCTATGTCCAACAAGATCAAAATAACTTACTGGTAAAACGGAAAAAAAAAATGCAATTTGAAAACTGGTTCTGAAGTCCAAAGACATGGATTTTCCTCTGGATTCTTCTAATTATTGGATGTGTGACTTTGGATTAAGTTCATTGGGCCTTGGTTTCTTTAAGTTTAGTAGCATTCAAGAAGGCAGTTATGAGAGTCAATTGAAGTAGTATAGGTGACGGTGCTTTTAAATAAAGGAATTATCTTTTGCAGCTTGGTCTACTCTCCTGTATTTCACATGCTTATGCACTTTTGAGTAAGTTGGGAAAATTCTCAATAATTAATTTATAATTCTGTTCAGAATTGCACACTATTATTCAAATGATGATATATTGATTTAAGATTTCCATGTGAGTTTCATGTTTATTCTAAATGTTCTGACTATCTCTGCATTTCCTTCTAGCAGGGACTAGGAACAAAACAAGGGGCTACAGGGTAACTACTTGCAAAAGAGTACACATGGCTATGTTTTTCCTGAACTTACACTCTCAAACTTTACACCAAAATAATGTATTTCAACTGAGATGCTTAACTGATATCTTAGAAGAATAGAATGATAGAATGCAAATCCAGAGAAAGAAACTTACAGGTCAACTATTACTTTGGCTACCAAGGGGAGAATTTATTCTCCTCTTGCAGAAACATAAGGTGCAACAGTATATCTGCCACCAAAGAAATAGTTATAAAAGTTCAGCAGACTTTGTACTTAAAATGTTGCATTATGTTTGTTTAAAAATCAGAAGACTATAGTAGTCCTTCAAAGTATTGCTGATTTTATACCTAATCTCTGTGATCATTCTGGTTATGATTACCAGTTTGACTATATCATTTCTGAGTTATTGTTCACTTTGAAAAACACATTGCTTCTCTTGACAGAATGCTTTTTATTCCTTTACCAATGGCAATGAATTATCTCATATTTATTCATTTGCATCATCATTCTAACATATTCCAAGGTTGCCCTGAAAAATATCCCCACACGTTCAAGATTTTAAAATCTCTTTTCTTTTTCATTGACTTCACTTAGAGCATTTCAGAACTGAATACTGTCTGCTCCTGTGACTGTGCTTTCTTTCATGTTATCCACATTCCCAAAGGACTTTGACATACATTAAAACACTAATATCTCAGATTTTAGGTGCCTATGCAGTACTTTACTGTCACTGCAATGAATGCAAGCTTCTTTGAAGTACTACCAATTTTAGTTCCTTTTGTAAAGATATATTTATGCATTTACTCTGCTCATGAGAGACTATTATACTCATTCTAAAGAAATAAATGGTCATATAAAAATGCTTTTATTTTTCCCCCAATGAATCATTAAATTTTACCCTCCTTTCAAAGGAAAACCTTTTCTCACTGTTAGAAATGGGGAGAGAAAAAGGCCATGGGATGCCTTAGTTTACTATTATTTGTTCTTTAAAATAGAAATGATACAGATTGGACTTTTATTTGTATGATTGACACAGATGGGCGGAACATTTAATAAATTAATTTAGGTAAAATCAATTTATCTATCATAATATCTCCAGTTATTCTGTCGTAAATACTAAACTAACATTTTCCTAGAAATATGATAGCATAATTTATTCTTTTATTTAAAAACTGATATATGTATATGTATACATATAGTTGTATTAGTTTCCTATGGCTAGTGTTAACAAATTACTATATACCTAGTAGCTTAAAGGAACAAATTGTTCTCTTAGTGGTCCGTAGCTCAGCTATCTAAAATTGCTGGGTCCTTGCCTTTTTTAGTTTCTGAAGGTCCCCCTCATTCCTTGGCTCACTTCACTCCAATCTCTGATTCTTACTATTTCATCTCCTTCTCTGATTCTGACCCTCAGTCTTTCTCTTACAAACATCTTGTGATTACATTGGTATAATTCAGAATAACCCTCACATCTCAAGGTACTTAACTTAATGACATCTACAAAGTCACTTTTGTCATGTAAGGTAAGATATTCACCCATTTTTGGAGTCATGATGTGGGCATTTTTGCAGGCCATTATTCTGTTTACCATGATGGTAATAAAAATATGTTTATAAAAGATAAAAACAATAAATTTAAGAGGGAAAAATTTCTTGCAAATTACCACCATTGTTACTGTATGCCAAAAATAGTCAAGATGTATAAAAACTTTTTTTTCTTTTTGTAAGAGTGTTGTAGTGACCAGTTTAGGCAAAGGTAATTTTATTGAAACCAATCTTGATAAGTTAGACTAGGGAGAAATGAGGCATAATTATGGCTTATTCCAGGCCTTGCAAATCATAAAAGAATGATTTGTCATTTCTTTACACAATGACTAGAAGCAAAGGGCATTTGCACAGGATATCTGATTTCCAGATGGAGAGAAATTGTCTGTGATTGGGGTTTTGTAGAAGATGACTTTTTGTCATTTTAATAGAGTTCTGTACACAGAACCATCCTGTTCATGTGGGCAGGATTGTGTTCACCTGTCTGACCACTAAAGGAAGCAAGCATTTGCCTCAGGTAATTATCTGAACCAGAAAAAAGCATTCATCTCTCTGAAAATATTCCAAATAACATTGTAAAAATGACTCAACTATATCTTGTAATTGTATTTTCAAAAACCTTGAAAATTTCTCTGCCACTATGGTAACTCATTGTGACATCTATAATAATGACATTCTGCAGAACGTGATTAATGAATTTTACTTTTTTCTTTGTCTAAAAGTAAAATAGTTCACAGATTTAAATGGATTTTTTACATAAACATGTAGAGTAATTATTCCATTGTCACTATTCAGTTTTGAAATTATATCTGAAATTAATGAACTAAAATAATCTAGTGTTTTTTGGGAACAAATCTGGGGATTTCATTATATCCCCATGAAGTGAATGCCATAAGAAGAGCACATATACATAAAGATTAAATATAAAAGTATCATATTTTTATTATAATTTTAAGGCAGGGTGGGGAAAGATAGAATTTAGAACACAAACTACTCTTTTGTGAGGACTTTTTTGCAGAAATCTAGGACAAAATAATTGCAGTGTAAACAACATGAGATTAGTGTAATTGACGGTGTGAGGTCTACATTGCTGGATTCAGTTAGGGTCAAGATTATCAGAGCAGGATAAGGCTTGTCTTGGTTATATGCAGTGACACCCCACTCATCTATTCTCCAGGGGTATATAATCTTCCTGACACGTGATAAGTAGTTGATAAGTATTTCCATCATAGAATTAAATTAGGGGATGGGACTACTGTTGCTTAGATCTCACTCAGCTTTATTTTCCAATTAATGGCTCATAAATATAAGTAAATTAAGCTGAGGCTTGAGAAGGAATATGTTTAATTTGCCTAAAAATAAACAGCTAAAATTATATAACCTAGGACTAATTAGTTATTTCTGATTTCTAAATCACATGAAATAGAAAAATAATATTAGAGACTAGAGAAAAAAGGATAGTCTTAAAAGTAAATTTAGAATGACTTTATTTTTTTATTTTTACATAATGTGATCGTATATTCTTCTAAGAACATGGTTAATCAGAATTGATGAATACAAATGAAATATGCCTGTTTTTCATCCTGCTATTGGGTACACAGTTGTTTGTATAGTTCAAATTTGTGGTATCACTCAATAACTTCTAAGGGGATCTAGCTTTTAAAAATCCAAGTTTAAGGTGCCTGAATACCAAGCTTGTGAACCATTTATCTTTTCCTTGGTGTCTCTGGCTGCAATAATTTTTTTAAATGAATTTTTCTGTTTCTAGATTACTTTGAAATCTCACATATGTGTTTCTTGCTTTAAAAATCTCCACCCCTTTCCTTATATTAACTCATACTTTCACAGATTCTTATTAGATGAGGTTTTCAGCTGTACAGAGTGAACACTGATGTTTTGGAGAGGGGAAAGATGTTTCAAACCATAGGACAGAGAACGTGTAATTGAGAACCAAACATTTTTATTCTTAAAAAAAGTCGTCAATTTTTGCCAACTTGTTCTCTGGCCTGATTGATTCTTATCAGAATAACTCAGAGCCCTCAACTCCCAGTCTTTGAGCTCAGTTTTGACCTTGTTTGCTGTATTCAAAGACTTGGTGAAATTTTTCCTTAAAAATAACCCTTCAGTCCTGGGTCTCATCTTTTCTCTCTTCCCCACTTTTGTCTCTATAAAGAGAAAGAACCATAAAGAAGTACCCTCCACCAATTGGTGTGAGTTATGTTCTTTCCCACGACAGAGAGAATCACTATATGCAGTTGATAATTTTAAATAACACTTTTGTCTTTATTAAGTAATAATGGTCAAACGTACAGTGGTGCTGTCAAATTAAATAATAGAACACATGGACAGGACTATCAGAGACAAGTTAGAACCATCTGGTCAAGAATTCTTAGAAATCTTGGTTGTTCATGTTCTTCAGACCATATATAAGAGGAAGTCCCTTCACACAGACAGCACAATGCTATACTGGCTAATTAAAGGAAATGCCACAGAGTACTAAGCTTTCGCCTCACGAAAACATTGCTTTGAGATTCCTGATTATAAAGGCGACAATGAACTGGGATCTGTCTTTGGGTACATGAAAAAATCTGCCATTGAAGGTTGACAGCATTGGAGAATTTCACAAGCTTCTCCCTAGAGAGAAGCTAATGTAATAATATGGATACAAAATGAACCAAATTTTAGATTCTCTGTTCAAATACTATTGAAGACAGATAAGGTCAATTACTTTTCCAGTGTGTTCACATATTAAATGATACTCCTTAGATTTAGGAAGAGTTAATGCAACGTTTGCAGGAACCCAAACCCTGATTCAAGTAGTTACTTACTGAAATGGGAAGTTTTCCTTGAGCGACTGTCCATTTTTGGTCTAGAAAAAAATCTTGTCTACACAATTTCAGAATATGCAGTAATATGATTCATTTCAAAAAGCCTGTTTGAAATTATGTAGACAAGTTTGTTTAATTATTTTAATATTCATTTTAATGCATTGTTTTGATGTCATTTAGAATAACTTAAGTCAGAAGTTTAACCAATAGTAAAAACCAGCAAAGACAAAATAACACAGGAATTGGGATATTTGACTTGGGAGCCAGATAACCTGGCTTCAAATCTTTCCTCTGTCATCCAGTAGATATATAACTTTGGTGAAGTTTTTTTCTTTTCTCCCTTTTTCATCTGTATAATGGAGATAGTAGTAAGTTCTCTCTCAGATGATTGTTGTGAGGAATAAATGAGTTAGTAAGTACCTGGCAAATAGAAGCTTTTAATCATGTTTTCTATAATCTGTTTATGTAATCTTTCATCTGAGAACTTTCTTATGGAACAAACATATGTGCAAAACACACTTGGAAACTATGCTAATTTTAATCCATATAAACTTCAGAATGGCCATGGTCTCTTAAAAATGAGAAAGTATTTGTGCAGAATTTTAATTGACTATAAAGTGAATTTTTATCTTTTGCTTATATTTCTAGTTGGAATAGTATGTAAAATACTTATTCATTTTTGCAAGCAGAATATTATAACAAACACTGAACATAGAAAATCCATCTGTTAATTAACCAGGGCTGAATAAATTCACATATCAGTGAGTAGAGTTCAGCCTTAGGTTGTTTTCCTGCTATGTGCACTCTGTAATAAAGTCTTGCTCATCATCTGTATTTAAGAAATAGGAGAATGAGAGTTTTAACAGCAATAAATAATGAGGAAATTGGTTTTGCAATCATTATGAAAGTGAAGCTATTTTTCTTTTTAAGTTCTATTATATTAACAGAATAAAAACTATATTTAAGGAGTAATTGGTGAAATCTTCTAAGAGTCTTGAACTGCTGAGATAAAAAATTACTTCAAAGATTCCAAGATTGTTACTATTTATCTTTGAAGATTACCCTTACAGCCACCATTATAAAATGACAAACCTATTAATATGTTCACTGTTTAAACTGAAATGAGAGCATAGTATGTCTCAAGGAGAATTTAGTTAATAAAGGTAATAATGAAAGAGTTAAATCAATTAAACATTGTAGACATTCCTCATCACTGAAGAATCATTGTAAAGAATAAGAGGCTGATTCTACACTTATTAAAATTTCTATAACTTTCCTTTTTCTTGGGCAAGAGTTTCTTCTATTGCTATTTTGTCTTCACTTTACCTACTGGATTCTTGTTACCAATCTCTATACTTTGAAACTTGCCCATCATATTCTTGTAACTTAAACGTCTATTGTACCTTTATTTTCAGTTTTAACTGCCGTTCAAGATATTTTGCTAATCTTCAAAAGTATATTCTTGTTTGTATCAATACCTCAAGTCACCAAGGAATCTATTCCCTGCCTTAATGAACAATTTATATCCTTTACCCTTACTTTTTAACCATTTTTGCTCCTTACCACAGTATCATTGACTGCTACTCATCATTGTCCTGTCACTGTCCTCACAGGTTACCAGATATCAGCCTATGTCAATTTAGATGGTCTCTTATAATTTGAAACCTATTAAGTCTCTTTGCTGTGTTGAGCAAAACTTTTTACATGGCTTCTCTGCTTAGACTCTGGTATGCCTACTTTACCTTTCTCAACAATTTCAGTATCTACTATTGACTCTACTGCCCCCAAAATATTATCATCCCCTAGGAATTTACCAGCCTGTCTTAGAGGAAACATAGACTTTTACTTAACCTACTGAACTCACTTCCTTCCTTTGCTTCATTAGTTTCTCTTTCATTTTTCCCAATCCCATTGTGAGTTTATAACATGTGCTGTGTTTAAACCAAATACCCCAGAGTCATCACTGTATGCTTACTTCTAATTGGTCATGAAATTTCAGCATCACCTCTTCTTTTTATTCTCTGTATCCTTCACACTCAATAGCACCCTTCCATAGTCTGCCCTCTATGTTAGTATAGATATAATTCAGAAGTTTTTCTATGATTTTTCTAAGGAATCCTCCAATTTTTTGGTTGGTTCTTTGATTCATTTACTTTTAATTGATTGCCGACTTTGTCCTATAGAGGACCTTCTGAGTCAATATCCAAATTTTCCTTTCCTTGTCTAAACATCAATATCAAGAGGAAGTAAACACACCAGTATCTCTCTGCCCTTTGCTAGATCTAACCTGGTTTCCGTCTACAAAGTCAACGAGAAGTAAAAGGGACTATGATTCAAACTCATGTCTGACTCCCCCAAAGATACTGCTTCTCTGAAAGCAAAATTCACTTGTTTTCATTGAATAAAAAATTGGAACTAATATCCATCTTTGTAAATGATTATATGTATTTAAGTTCGTAAAGCTACTAAAGGCATGTTGTTTTTGACTCTTTAGAATAAAAATGCTGAAGACACTTACTTAGACACAGAACATTCTGTGTTGGAAGAGAATTAAGTCAGTGCATTAATTTTTTGCATATTGACAGTAGGGTTGCGTATGAGATAAAGATAATATTGTTTGCCTGAAAATCTTATTTTTCTTAGTTCTCCACTTCTTTTTCCTTTGGGTCATTGCAAGCTAGTTGTTAACTTGTGTTATATTCTGACCATATTAACATAAATAAATAATTACCCAACAGTGTATCATATAGAGGAAATGGTGAGAACTAATGTCAAGAGAATTATCATTCCTCTAGAATGCAAAGAAATGGAAGATACATGGCAGCACAATCAATAGGACAGTGTTAGGAGATATGAAGATATGAGAATGATAGGCAGCAATGTGTACTGTATAGCTAAAGAGACTGTCCTTTAGCTTATGATAGCAATTTATAGACTAGACCTTCAAAGATGATACTGAAATCGGATAGGTCTAGATGTCCCCAGACTTCTGGTTTGAGTAACTGGGTAGACAGACATTCTATTCACTGAGTAATGGAAAATATTAATAGAAAGAGGCAGGGTATTAGGTGGAGTAAGATCATGAATCCAGTTTTGGACATGCTGATTTCAAGTTGTCTATGGGGTATCAAAGGCTATGACCAATAGTCATTGGTGTGTATGAGTCTGGAGCTGATATAATTTTTGGGGGGGTTATTAGTTGTGGGTTTGGCAACTTCAGCATGTAGATGGTAATTAGAGATATAGAAAGAGATACATATTTTCCAGGAGAATATTTACAGTGAGAAAAGTGGAAGGCCAGGACACTCCATTTAATGGATGGTCAGGAAGAATAAGAAAAACCTATCTGCTACCGAGGTAAGGGGAAGCTGCATGCAGGATGATGTCACACAATGAACACAATGAAAGAGGAAAGAGGGTTTTTTTTTTAAAGATGTGGGGTACAATTCAGGGTTAGGTATACAAACGTTGACTATGTAGGTACCCTTGTTGATGAGGTGTGCCCCTCCCTCCCCTAGCAGTTTCCCTCAACTGCCAATCCCACCCCTCATCCCGTGGCAGTTTCCCACTACTGTCAAAGTCTTTCATATAGTATTATGATAATTGTTCAAGGTCCGTTTATGAGTGAGAACATATGCTATTCTGTTTTTTATTTCTATGATAAATCACTGAGTATGATAGATGCTAAATCCATTCAAGTTGCTGTGAAGTCCATATGTTTGTCCTTTATGGCTGCATAATATTCCATTGTGTATATGTACCATATTTTTTTATCCAGTCCAGCTTCAATGGGCAGCACAGTTGGCTCCATATTTTTGCTATTGCGAATAGAGCTGCAAGAAACATACGTGTATAGGTATCTCGTTTTGTAGAATGATTTGA
Source organism: Carlito syrichta (assembly GCF_000164805.1). Lineage (NCBI taxonomy): Eukaryota > Metazoa > Chordata > Mammalia > Primates > Tarsiidae > Carlito > Carlito syrichta. The sequence goes on along the minus strand of NW_007254031.1, from coordinate 17,731 downwards.
ATTCCTCCAAGTTTATTCCCAGTAGGGGAATTGCTGGGTCATATGGAAGGTCAATTTCTAGTTCTTTCAGAAATCACTACACTGTCTTCCAAAGAGAGTTTTTAAAATAAAGGAGTATACAACTGTGTCAACTACTGCAAAGAGGTCAACTACAGTAAAAATTAAAACCTAATCATGACATTTAGCAATGAGATTGTTAAAATGAGCTTAGTAATAGTTGTTTTCTTGTGGAAATTTCTGAGGGGGAGAGCCAAAATGTGACAGTTTGGGGAACGAATAGGAGGCAAGGAATTAGAGACGAGGGTATGGAATTTGCTTTGGAGCATTTGATGTAAAAAGTGGATGGGAGAGACAAGGACAATAAGTGAGAAGAATATGAATACACAAAAAGTATAGTTTTAAGAAAGGTGAGACTTCAGCATGTTCAAAACTTGATGGAAAAAATGTGCTAAGATTGAAGGGTCAAAGATGATGAAGTTTCCAAGGGAAAACAAAAGAATTTTTTGAGAACTGGAGGAAAGATTAGATTTTAATAGGAGAAGACGGCAGGTCTCTTTCCTTGTGACAGGAAGCAAGGAAGAAAAATGGACACTGGCACAAATACTTTGTTGGTTAAATGATGGAATGTTGGGGAAATTTCAGGCTGAACAGTCATCAGTTGAAGAAAGGGGGTGAAGGAAAATGGAACCAGTAACCAGAGGTGTGAGAATAATAATAACAAATGTTTATTAAACTGTGTATTTCAGGCTATTTACATGCAATTTTACATGAACTAATTCAGTTAATCCTCAAAACAATCTTATGGTCTAATTATCATTAGTATCTTCATTTTAGAGATGTGAATGGGGAGTAGCCTTAAGAAGTCTTTGAGAAGAAACGACAAGCAAACCAACATCGATTCTGGTGAAGTTAGAGAACATAAAACCATAATGGCATCACATCAATAAATCTCACATTTTCATGACAGCCTGAAAATAAAATTTCCAAACCAAATATCATGAATATAACTTGAAAATAACTCTTAATATATTGTGTTAAAGTTACCTGTTTATGTGTCTATTTCCCCACAAGAGGGAAGATTGTGTGTCTTCATTAGCATGCCACTCTCACACCTAATATGGGCCCCCGGGCTCAACGTATGAACTTATAAAGTTTATATTGAATCAATTCAAACTTGTTTCCATATTCTTGTTTTCCAGACCCATCAAGGGTTTTCTTTTCTCAGTCCAAATTTCTCTCCAATTGCTCCACATATGATTTTGTTCTGAGTCTCTTTATGTCCCTACTAATACTCTGCTTAAGCTAGTATAAGCTTGATTTTGCTTGTCTTTAACAGGTAGTATCCACAAATGAATGTGTACTTCAGCCATAGGTGAGAAGAAAGCATCTTACGTGAAAATTATCGATTTGACAATCCTCTTTTGATAAATGACATCAGTCTTTGTAGATAATGATTACTGATGAAGTACATTACTCTCAGGAACAATTTTTTAAAATCAGTTTCTTCCACTGAAATAATATGATGGTGAGTCTTTACTCATAGAGGGATTAACCCAAACAACCTAGCAAATGTTTAGCTATACCTGGCTCCTTCTAAATTTCAACAAGCATCTACACTTCTTCTTATTCCTTAGTATTTGCTTGTAGGAAAAAAATTAATTTTATAATAACAAAAACAGAAAAAAAACCCAGCCCTGCCAACAGCTTGACTTTAGCTCAGTGAGACCCAGGTGAGAATTCTGACCTTTAGAATTGCAAGATAATAAAGTTGTGTGGCTTTAGTCACCTAGTTTGTAGTAATTTGTTGTAGCAGCAATAAAAAAAAAACTAATAAAAGGAACTGCATGTTGAAGTTCTGGGACGGAATTAAGGACAAGGTACTAAGACTCCTTAATAGAAATCATCATTTCGTACTGCCAGAATGTTCACTGGGTAAACTAAAACAGCTACTTCAACTTTGACCTTCACAGATCCACTTTTCCCTGACTGAGTTATTAAATTGACTTTACAGTTCCCAGCAAATTATCAGCACACAAATAATCAGCAGGTATGTATACACTTAGTAATGAAAAACAAGCTAAGTTGAAAATAGCAGCCGACATGCTTACAAAACCCAGGTCATGCACAACACAGCAATATAGTTAAATTTAGCTACCCCACAAAATATTGCAACGTATGTGTCAATGTGTTAAGGACATTTTCTTTACTGATAACATAATAAAGGTATATTTATTTAATGTTCATGTTGTGCCATAAACTACAATAAGAATTTTGCATGTTTCCTTCATTTATTCGACAACATTAATGTATGACATATTATCCCCATTTTACAGATAAAACTGAAATAAACTTGTCACTGTCACAGTGGTAGAAATATCTGATCCTGAGGTTCTATATTCTTTCTTTATACAAGCTATAGGAGGCTAGTTTGGAAGAATCGAATCTCCCTTCCTAATCCTTAAAATAACTGGGTTGACCACATTACTGCTTTTGCATATCTATGCTGCTACATAAAATCACTGAAATTTGACTTTTGCTTTGCTTTGATTTGTAGAACATGACCTGTTCTAGGAGAAAGTACCCTTGTTGAAGCTTTTGTTGTAGATATTGAATTAAAAGGGAAGATGTGGAACAAAATGGTACTCTGTGTCCTAGATTCTATCAAAAGAGACTACCTTCAAGAGTTTAAAATTTGGCAGCAAAATTTTACTTTAAGCCTTACTATGGCATGTGAGAATTTATCTATAGGACAGATATTTTACAAATACTTTGTTTGACTTCCATTGAACTCAAGTCAAAATTTACCTTAATAGGTCATAGTTTATATATTAATATGGTAAATGACTCAGTTTAACTTTTGACTGACCAGTTCAAAGTCAGGCAAAACGAATGGGCTTCCTGGGAATCAAACTGTGCTGAATACTTTAGTCCTTACTAAAAATTTAAAGGGGATGGAATTGAAGAAACTAAAGAATTGAACTCCTGGTTTGCCCTTGATGTTGCTTTTTAGTAAAAGGGAACAAATTATCTAACACAGGAAGAAACAGGTAATACACATGTCATGACCTAGTTGAAGAATGAAAATTAAACTCTTATTTTTTAAATGCCAGTCAAAATAATTGGAAGTGAGAAAATTAGCATTTGATTATTTATCTAATATTATTCTACAGTTTTATCAAAGCCTGACACCTAAAACTTCTCTCTGAAACTGAGAATAATACATAAGTTATCCTCCCCTAAAACTCTACTTGTGGTTCTAATTTTTAAATATATCTTCCTTACTGTCTACCATACTTCTAATTTCATCAAGATATCCTACACCTTTATCTTGGTTGACAGTGTCTCTTCTCGAAGCTTATTTGTGATAGAGAACCACTCTTGTGAATTTGGTCAATTACATTTGAATACTAATTAAACCAAGAGAAAAGAATACAAGAAGGAAAAGAGATGTCATTTATTGGTAAAGCTGATAAAGCAAACAAGACAAATGTGAAGAAGAGTTATTAAAATAAGAAGGAAATTTTAGAACATAACAAATGATTCCCATGGTGCAGCAGACTTGTGCTTTTTCCAGCCCCAGTTCTGTTTTTAACAAAGGTACAAAGGTTCACGTTAAGATTAGAAAAATAGTATTCTTAATTTCTACTAATCTCAAAGATTTGAAACATTGACAAAACTCCAACTTTTTGAGACATATGCAGTAGAACTTTCTGGCGGGTAGAAGTCTAAGATACTCCCTAAGATTGTCTGTACTTGGTGTAAGTGCACAAGTTATTCAATGAAACAGCAACTTAGGTGCTACTATAAGGGATTTTTCATGTGTAGTTAAATCCCCAAATATTAAGATATTCTTAAGATTGGGAGATTATAATCACACAAGTCCTTAGAAAGGAGTGGACTCTTTCTGGAAAGAAATTGGATGCATGAGAGGACTGATCTAAGAGAGATTGTGTTGCTAGCTATGAGGCTGGAGGGCGTATGTGCCAGGGAATAGTGGGTGGTTTCTAGGAGCTGAGAGTGACTGCTAGACTACAGCTAGCAAGATGATGAGGATCTCAGTCTTACAACTGCAAGACGCTAGATTTTGCCAACAACCTGAATGAGCTTAGAAGTGGATTTTTCTCTAGAGCCTTCAGATGAACATTACAGTCTGGGTGATGCCTTGAATTTGAAGCTTGCCTCAGTAGCAAGTCCAGGCAGGCTGTTCCTGGACTTCTGACCTACAGAAATGGGAAAAATAAATGTGCATTGTTTTAAGGTGCTAGGTTTGTGGTATCTTGCTATAAAGCAATAGAAAACTAATGCAGATTTTTCAAAAAATAGAAAAACTTCAACGTGTTGTATTTATCGTGATCATTTTTTAAAGTTTACTCTATATTATAGAACATAGTGCTGGCTATGTTTGATGCAAAACCTATCTCTTATTTTCAATTCATGTGATCACTACTGACTGCTTAGGAATTTGGTAAAAAAAAAAAATTATTCATAGTACTTAATATATTTGCTAAATCTTTGTATTTCTAGGCCCAAGGATCCTAATCATCTTAGTCCACTTGCATACAGTAATACATATCTCCTTGATCATTTTTACTGTTTTTTTTAAAAAATATTTTTCCTAAAAAATGAAAATTAAAAAATAAAAATATATTTCTTGAAAAGCAGTGATTAGACATGAATGAGAATGCACGTAGTGGACAAATCAGGATTTTGTACAAAAGCAGATAGTCTTCTGAGGTAAAAAAGAAAAAGTAGAAATAGAGATTTAGGTGGTTATTTTTATCATAAGTGGTTAATTGTAGCATGGGATTATTTGTGTTTTATGCCTTTTGCATTTGTTATTGTGCTTCAGGTAGAAAGTGGTCTAAATATGTAGACTTTCTTTCTTCATTACACCATAAAGTGGGTATTTCTAATTCAAAGACTAATTTAATGCTATTGTAAAAACTAGTATGAGAACCTTGAAAAGTCATCTCTTTTCTCTATATATCAAGAAAAAAGACATCATGTCTTGCGGGGGACCAGCCCCTGCAAAGAGAATTAGGAGGTCCCTTGGAAGATGTGGCAGCGTCGGCAAATATTCTGGGAGAATAGAAGGGAAGAAAGAGACTGGACTCTGTCTAGTGCAGAAACCGTTTATTGGGAACAAACGTGAGTCTTTTATCTCAAATTTTCACATGTTAAATCACAAGACTTTCATGTGGACACAAAGCCAGGTAGGTGAGGGGCGTCCCTCACCCACCAGGTGTTTCCTTAGGAATGAGGAAGGACAACCCCAATCAAATCACAAGAGTTTTACATGAACACAAAACCAGGTGGGTGGAAGGAGTCCTCACCCACCAGGCGTTTCCCTAAGCATGAGGAAGGACAATCCTAATCAAATCACAAGAGTTTTACATGAACACAAAGCCAGGTGGGTGGAGGGCGTCCTCAC
>NW_007254031.1:3771-11939 GCF_000164805.1 Carlito syrichta | reverse complement strand
CCCAAACACAAACTGTAATTGTACTAAAGCCAAAATCACAATTAGTAGAAGGTGGGAACAATGAAATTTCAAAAGTTAACTGTATTCTTATAAAACCTTATAGTATCATGTTTGATCATGCTTGGACTAACATAATTCCCTGATGTAGCAATACTTTCTATGAATTCAGTTTCTATTATAAGTAGAAAAAACTTACACTAATTGTAACTAAAGAACTGTATTAAAAGAATGCAGCCCAGCCCAAAATGGATGGTGGGCACTTAGGAATGTGGCCCAGCCCTAAGTTCATGCTGGGCCATTTCTGGTAACCCTAGATAACCATCTAAAGCTGGGAACAGCTCTCTAAATGTATATACTAATTCCACAAATATATTTTTAAATCTTATAAAGAAGCTTGTATCACGTATAAGGCTCCCAAATGTGATCTGGGTTTGAACTGTGTTAAGTTTAAAGCCGAAACCGCAGTCTGTGAGAAATGGGAACAATGGATCCCTGGAGTCAGCCATGCCTGTCATATTCTCAGAACTTCATGCTTAGATCGTTAAAATCCCTACCAGTGGGTAATGCTAAACAACAAAGAAAGGAGGAGGGAATGGGCCTTCAGCTCCTGAACCAGCCTGGTGGTCTCAAGGTCCGCAGCCTGCCTGAATCCCTAACGCTCAGGCAGGCCTCCACGGCCGGCTCCCAACAATGTCTGCATCGGGAGTCCCCCACTCGTTCACTTTGGAGTGATGTAAAGAAATTACCATGAAGCTAGAGGCCCTGGAGCCTTGAGTGCTTATAGCTCCTGTGTTCTCTTCTCTTCTACAGAGTTTTTTCCTTCCCCAGTTCTATCATGTGACTATGCATAGAATTGCATCCTGATAAAGGGGAGGCCTCTGAGGAAGGAGCTCTGGGGCAGAATGTGGCTGTGTCAGTTTGAAAACAAAAACAACAGCAACAACATCAAAAATCTATGTTCTAAAGGAATTAGGCTAAATTAATAAATAAATAAAATCTAAACTATAATCTATGATCCAGCTCAGCTCATTAGGGTTGAAGTACAACCCTAGTACTTTGGCACATAGTAGGTGTTCAGTAAGAGTTCAGTGACTTCCTGGATTAGGAATTCCCCCAAGAACCCTCTTCCCAGGTTACATAATTTTCTAGGAGGACTCACAGGACTAAGAATATAGTTGTACTCATGGGTATAATCTATTTCAGCAAAAGCTGCAGAGGGAAAAGCTGCAGGGGGTAAAATCTGGAGAATACCTAGCACAAGGTTCCATAATCTTTTCCCAGTGGAATCACACAGGGCATGCTTAATTATCCCAGGAATGTGCTGTAGTAACATGTGTAAAATGTCATCTTCCAAAAAAGCTCATTAGAAACTGCTCCCAGGGCTTTTTGTGGAGTTGGTCATGTAGGCAGCCTTTGCCTGACTTTCTAGAAAGAAAGCAAATGCTTAGCAATCAGTTTATGCTCAGGGCGCTGCCATTCTTATCAGTTAGGGTGGTGAGAACCCTGCCCAAATCCAAGTTCCCAGATGCCATTTGGGGACCAACCTTACAAGCAGACCTTTCTAAGGATAACAGTAAAAATTAACTCTTTTCTGTACAGTGCCAAACTAAAGCACTGGAGTAAAAGACCTATCCAGTATGTACTTGGTGAAGTAATTTGGGTTTTTACCTTGAGTAAGATCATCAGAGGGTTTTGAGTAGAGAAATGACACAATGAACTTTGAGAAAAAGATGATGTGGCTGCTGTGTTGGGATATTTTGTAGGGCACAATAGTGGAAGGCGAGACCAGTGCAAAAGCTAATGCACTGAGATAATAATGACTTGGATTAAAGTGAAAATTTGGACATACTGAGATGTAGTCAGATTGTAGGTATATTTTGAAGATACAACCAAACTTCACTGATGAATTGAGTATGCAATACATGATAAAAAGAGGAGTCAGACATTATGCCATAGTTTTTGTTGTAGACAACTAGAAGAATGAAATTGTCATTTACTAAATGGAGACAAGTGTCAGTATAGCATGTTTCAGATGGATACTTGGAAGTTTAGTTTTGAGTAGTATAAGATGCTTTTAAGATAAATACAGTTGGAAGTAGCAAGAAGGCAGTTGGAATAAAATCCTAGAATTCAGGAAAAATATCTGGGTAGAAGGTATAATTTTAGGAATTGTGAGCCAATAGATATATGATGAGATCACCAAGTGAGTAAGTAAAGATATAAGAATGAACCAAGAAGTCAATCTTGGGTGTTCCTTGTTCAGGGGCCAGAGAGAGACTGGCAATGGAGACTAAGAAGGAATTGCCCATGAGAGATGAGGTCACCCAAGAGTATGTGGCTTTGGAGGATGAGTGAAAGAAATGATTTTTAGAAGTAAGAAGTGTTGCTACAATAAGCAAATAAAAATAGGATAACTGTTGTATTTTCCAACTGAAGGTAATGGTGAACATGAGAGGAGCAATTTTGGTGAGTGTCTGTTAGTTTTATGTAGTTGCTAGAAAGGGAGACTCGCGCTAGCTGTTTAAGAAAAATCATTAAGAATAGGAACAGCTTCAGGGACTAGAATTCAAATGGACCTCAGAGAACTCTATCCTCTCACAGCTTTAGATTGCCACAGCTCATTTGGTACAGAATCTGCTACATGGCATCACAGGATGCAATCTTTTGACTCATTCCTAGCTGCTGGCTACTTCTGTTTTTCATTTCCAAATTCCAAAGAGAAGAACTTGATTTCTCCACTCAATGTTTTTCCAAGACATAAAGATGTAAATCACCACCAGCCTAAAGAGTAGCTCCTTTTGGATTAGGTTTCCTTCTCTGTGTGGACACCTATAATTGGTTGTGATGATGAGAACTGGAAACTCATGGTAGATAATATGAGCATAGGCAGAAGATGTGCTTTATATCTATTGAGAAGTTTAAGAAAATCCAGGGGACTTTTGAATTTCATCATCTTGTTAATATTTTATCTGCTTGTGAGCTGAGCTGCTAAATGGAATAACTTTACTATTAATTCCTGCCTTGCCACCATAATGAGTCTGGATTTATAAGGTTGCTATTCATTTATTGATGGACTCCGTTTGACCCTGCCCATCTAATCCTAAATTGTCCCTGGTTATGATGTTTTGTATTACATATATTTGCTAAGATGTAGTTGTATTGGATTGTTGATGATGATGTTTCTTTTTGGATTAATGGAGAGTATTGACTGTCCACTACCATTCAATCTACTTAATACAGGAGAGGAAAGAATTCCTCCCCACAAATTTGCATACATATTGTATCAAATTGATCAAATTATTCTTTAGTAAAGTAACTTTTATACTTAAGGACTGTATTAAAAGAAAAAATACAGACAACTTTTACAGAGAATAAGAGCAGATTACTTTTTTAAAAATGCTATATGAAACACAGATAGGCATGGACAATCGGTTGGAATCACTTTTAGACAAATGTGTCATTCAGTTAGTGATTGGAACAGACTTTATACCTAATGTTAAATGATAATAAAAATTGTAATGTTTTTAAGAAGTTGTTTAGAGTTATTTTATTAGTTACATTTTTAAATGTAAGCTTTGATTACCTAGACCACTTCTCATACCTTCATTATTGGATTTTAAATTATTATTATTATATTGTAAGTCTTCCTCTAAATTATAACCTTTAATTATAAATGCAATATTGATTTCTTTAAGTCTTTGAGCTATAATTGACCTTTACATTTAAAAGAGAAATCTCTTTATCTTCAAAGAAGAAGGTGATACAGAAGAATATTAAACCACAAGAGAGGAACCTCAATTTGAAGTTTCTATATTAAATACACATGCAGCAAGTACAAAATTAGTTGTGGTGTGTCATATATCATTCTTGTTTTATACAATTGACTTATTTAGTTTACTTAAGTTTAAAGAAATGGAAGCCCTTAAATATGGATATGGTCCAACACTAACTTCAAAAAAAAATTTCTCAAGTTGAAAGATTCTCTAGTTTTAAGAAAAAAATCAGTTATTTTAAGCACAAACACTGGATTCTTTGGTTTGAATAGGTTTTTTTATGCTGTCTAAACAAAGGAGTAGGAGGATCAATTATCTAGTACATTAGAAAAGATATGCAGTTTATGTTAATTACCTAAATTCTCAAATGAATGTGATTGTTTCTGTTTTAAAGATGGATGGTACAATTTTGCATTTTTCAACAGACTAAGTTCTAAACTTGAGGATATTACCTATCTAAACAGTCATAAAGGGTACAGATATGGTACCTTTAGAGAATTACAGAATCCAAGAACTTTGTTGTGAAAAAGGACTTTGGAAAGCATCTACATATGTAACCACCTCATTTCATATGGTGAAGAAATGTCTCAGAGAGGTTCTGTGTCTTCTTCATCTCATTTGCTAAGTGGAGGAGGAAGACCCAAAACCTAACTGATCTTTCAAATCCCTGTCCAGTGCTCTGTTTACTAAAGACAGACTCTTACTGATGTTTGAAAGAAGAGCTTTAGATTAAATATTAAAAAGATCAATTTTCTACCCCAGGAGGTAATCATTTGCTTCCCAGTAATTGCATGTAGACATAGAATAATTAAAATAAAGGTATAAACACAAGTCTAAATTGAAAACATTTATGAGACAGTGGATATTGAATATTAATACCATATTTGTTGATATTATGGTATTCATGTAAATATATTTTAAGTATAGTAATGGTATTGTAGTATTAAAAAGAGTTCTTATGGAGAACACACTGAAAGATTCACAGATAAAAAAATAGAGAGAGAGATTCACAAAGCGTTAAAGAGAAAGTTTTGCAGGAGAGAAACATAATGCTTGACTGAGAACTTGGCAATGAAGATCTGTGTGCCTGCTGCGTAGGCAGAGCCTCAAGGGAAGCTGCTACCTGGGTGGACTCAGCAAGGGGCCACATCTAGTTCTCAGTTTTCCATGTTAAGAAAGTTATTTTTATATATCAAACTCTAGAGGAATTTATTGAACCTATCCAAGCTTACCAGTTTATTAATTCATAGTGGGAAACTTCATTTCCAGTGGTAGGAATAATTATATTTGCTACAGAGGACATTACCTTCGAAATATCAAAGTACCTGAGAAACTGAATTGGAAATCAAAAAGTCTCCAAGTGAACATGGCACCAGAGCCAAGGATTGTGGAATGTTTCATTCCTAAGTAGAATTGCCTGGGGACTTGCTTTTGCTTTCTATAGTTTCTTTCAAAAAAACAAAAAGGATTTCTTTTGTTAGGTAAAGGTGCTTTCTCCCAATAGGTCCTCAAGTACATTACAATGATTATACTCCAACTTCTTACTGGTCACCAAGAATGTCAAGTTCTTTTGAAATGCAAAAATTTCAAGGTTACTTTATAGTGGTCTTTCATAATTGAATCCTTGGTCATGTAAAATGGATTTGGTGAAGACTTTAGTCTCATCATCAAGAACTTTATAAAACTATCTTCTTATCCTGGTCTTGCCAATGTCTGACATGTAGGAAACCAGAGGTCAGTAAACTAGGGTCCACACTAAATCTGACTGGAGACTGCTTTGCACAGCCTGCAAGGTAAAATGATTTTTTTCTATATTTTGAAATAGTTGCAAATTTTCTTTAAAGGATATTATATTACATATGAAAATTATGTGAATTTCAAATTTCAGTGTCTTTAAATAAAGTTTTATTGGAATATATGTATGTCAGAGTTGAGTAGTTGCAACAAAGACCATATGGTCTGTGCAGTCTAAATATTTACTATCTGATTTTTTTTTTTTTGAGTTGGAGTCTCACTCTGTCACCTGGACTGGAGTGAAGTGGCTGCTCCCGGCCACCACAGCCTCGCCTGCTGGGCTCTGGCAATCCTTCCACCTCAGCCTTCCCAGTAGCCAGAATTACAGGCATGCGCTACCACGCCCAGCTGATTTTTTAATTTATTGTAGAGATGAGGTCTCGCTGCCCAGGTGGGTCTCGAACTCGCAGGCTCAGGCAATCCACCCACCTCAGCCTCCCAAAGGCCCGGGATTACAGGTTGAGCCTCTGAGCCTGGCTACTATCTGATTATTTATGGATAAAGTGTGCTGACCCTGTAGTAGACAACTAAAATTTATTTAATAAATTAAAAACTCTTTGTGAGAGGGTTACTTTTGCAAATGGCTAATTTCACTTAGATGCTGGTTCACAATTACTGATTATAGAGAATGGATGTTATTCACAGTATCGGAAAGACTGCAAAATCATTTTTTACTCATTCACTCATTTAGTCATTCAGTATTCACTATGCTTCCTTCATACAATTATGGTTTATTGTCCCAACTAGAGAAATTAGAATGGTCAAATTTAGGTCTAAATTTTAGAGGTCATTGTCATCAAGGAAAATATTGCAAATCATTTTGAAGGGGGCCATGAAAGGCAGCACAAGGCAGACTAGACCTTTGCTTCGACTCAGTTTGTTTTGTTTCAGCTGAATGGCTATCTATAGCTCCCAAACCCATGAATAAGTTTGTATAGATCTGCTGTGCTAACAGTACTTGCTCCTTCACTTCCCATTGGTTAGATTAGTGATAAGATCAAGAGGAAACTGGAAACAGGGAGGTATGACTGACTCTGGCAAACTATAATTACATGAGTAAGTCAGGACCATAATGCTCTCTGACAGAGCTCCATCAACAATGAAAATCAGTTGAGTTAACATATATTTGGTGCTCCTAAAAGTACCTGGAGTAGTTTATCATTGCATTTAGTTTAATATAGTCAAAGGAACTTGTAATTTTAATACCTGTTTTCTATGCCGGTATCTAGAAGACCACGTGTAGAATACTTTTCCTTCTGGGAAAAATTCCAATCCTTTATTTATTTTCAATTATCTAAACTTCCAGTCACCAAATCTATACTTCTTTAATCTGGAATCTTTAAAAACACTGTTTTTCAAATTGATGATTGCCAGTTTGATTCCGTGTCTGTAAATCACTTTTTTTTTATAATCAATATTTTTTATTATGATGTTGTGGGGTACAGTTAGGGGTTAGGTATACAAATACATTTCATTCGGGCACCCTATTGATAAGAGGTGCTTCACCATCCCCAGACAGATATTTGCTACCATTAATCCCATCTCCCTCCCCCCCATAGGTTCCCACTACTGTCAGTCATTTTCTTATAGTATTAGGTTGGATGTTCAAGGTCCATTATATGAGTGAGAACATGTGATACTCGGACCTTTGTTTCTATGAGAGGTCACTCAGTATTATAGACTCTAGTTCCATCCAGGTTGCTGCGAAATTCATGATTTTGTTCTTTTTTATGGCTGCGTAGTATTCCATCATGTATGTGTACCACATTTTTTTAATCCAGTCCTCTTTTGACGGGCAGCATGGTTGCTTCCAGGTTCTTGCTATTGTGAACAATGCTGCAATAAACATACGTGTGCAGGTATCTTTTTTATAGAGTGATTTGAGTTCTTCCAGATATATTCCCAGTAGGGGGATTGCAGGGTCATATGGGAGGTTGATATTTAGAGCTTTTAGGAGTCGCCACACTGCTTTCCACAGAGGTTGCACTAGTTTACACTCCCACCAACAGTGTAGAAGTGTTCCCTATTCTCCACACCCTCTCCAGCAACTGTTATTTTTTGAGTTGTTGATAATTGCCATTCACTGGAGTTAGGTGGTATCTCAGTGTGGTTTTGATTTGCATCTCCCTGATGATTAGTGAGGTTGAACATTTCTTCATATGTCTGTTGGCTGCTCGGATGTCTTCCTTTGTGAAGTGTCTGTTCATATCTTTTGCCCATTTTATAATGGGATTGTTTGTTTTTTTCTTTTCAGCATGTTTGAGTTCCTTGTAGATCACAGATGTTAAGCCTTTGTCTGACCTTTGGTGTTGGCAAATACATTTTCCCAGTCTGTAGGCTGTCTTCCTGCTCTCTTGATGGTTTCTTTGGCTTTGCAGAAGCTTGTCAGTTTAATAAGGTCCCACTTGTCTATGCTCTCTCTTATGACCTGCGGGTTTTGGGTTTTGTTCAGGAATTGGAGGCCAGTTCCGATTTCCATGAGGGTATGTCCTTCATTTTCTAAGGTTCTTATGGTTTGAGGTTTTACATTTAGGTCTCTGATCCATTTGGAGTTAACCTTTGTGCATGGGGATAGATAGGGGTCCTGTTTCAATCTTCTGG
>NW_007254031.1:0-2787 GCF_000164805.1 Carlito syrichta | reverse complement strand
TGTCTGTTTAGGAGTATGCTGGCTGTGGGTTTCTCGTAGATGGCTTTTACTATTTTGAGGTATGTTCCCCATATGCCTAGATGTTTGAGGGTTTTTATCAAGAAGGGTGCTGGATTTTATCAAAAGTTTTTTTCTGCATCTAATGATATAATCATGTGGTTTTTGTTTTGACATCTGTTGATGTATTTAATTACATTTATGGTTTTACGAATGTTGAACCAGCCTTGCATCACAGGAATGAAGCCTACTTAGTCATGATAGATGATTTTTGCGATATGTTGTTGAATCCGGTTCGCTAGGATCTTGTTGAGAATTTTAGCATCTATGTTCATCAAAGATATTGGACTGTAATTCTCTTTCTTTGTTGGATCTTTATCTGGCTTGGGTATCAATGTGATGTTGGCTTCATAAAATGATTTGGGGAGAGTTCCATCTTTTTCAATCTCCTGGAATACCTTCTGTAGGATTGGTATCAGCTCCTCCTTAAATATCTTGTAGAATTCTGCTGGAAATCCATCTGGACCAGGGCTTTTTTTTTTTGTAGGTAGTTTTCTTATTACATAGTTGATTTCCTTCATTGTTATTGGTCTATTTAGGGTCTCAATTTCTTCTGGTTCCAATCTAGGTAGGTTGTGTGATGTCAGAAAGTCCTCCATTTCCTTAAGGTTTTCAAGTTTGTTTCCATACAAGTGTACGTAGTAGTCTCTAATGATCTTTTGTATTTCTTCAGAGTCAGATGTGACTTCACCTTTTGTGTTTCTGATTGTGCTTATTTGGGTTTTTTCTCATTTTTTCTTGGTCAGTCTAGCTAGGGGACCATCTATCTTGTTTATCCTTTCGATGAACCAGGTTTTTGTTTCATTGATTTTTTGTATTATCTTTTTGTCTTCTATGTCCTGGATTTGGGCTTTTATTTTGGTGATCTGGATTCTTCTGCTGAAATTAGGGTTTTTGTGATCTTGCTTTTCCAAGTTCCTTAGGTGGCTTGTTAGGCTGCTAGTTTGTGTTCTTTCCATTTTCTTCATGTGTGTTTGTAGGGATATAAATTCCCCTCTTACTACAGCTTTTAAGGCATCCCAGAGATTTTGGTAAGATGTTTCTTCATTTTCATTTGTTTCCAGGTATCTTTTGATCTCTGTTTTTATTTCATCATTGACCCAGGAGTTGTTTAGCATCATGCTATTTAGTGTCCATGTCTTTGTGGGTTTTAGGGGGACTTTGTTGGTGTCAATGTTTATTTTTATTCCACTGTGGTCCGAGAAGGTATATGGTAGAATTTCAGTCCTTTTAAATTTGCTTATGCTTGATTTGTGTCCAATTATGTTGTCGATCTTAGAATACATTCCATGCGGTGATGAGTAGAATGTGTATTCTGTGGTCTTTGGATGGAGCGTTCTGTAGGTATCAATTAAGGCCATTTGAGTCTCATTGAGGTTCCGGATCTCCTTGCTGATTTTTTGTCCTGATGATCTGTCTAGGGTTGTGAGTGGTGTATTAAAGTCCCCAGTTATGATGGTGTTACAGTCAATGTCTTTCTTTAGTTTTCCTAGAAGTTGCTTTATGAATGTTGGTGCACCTATGTTCGGTGCATATATGTTTAGGATAGATGTTTCTTGTTGATGGAGTGAACTTTTCATCATTATGTAGTGGCCCTCTGTATCTTTTAAAATTTTTGATAGCTTAAGTGGTATTTTGTCTGAAATTAGAATCACAACTCCTCCTTTCTTTTGTGTTCCATTTGCCTGAAAATTTGTTTCCCATCCTCTTACTTTGAGTCTCTGGATGTCCTTTCTAGTGAGATGCGTCTCTTGAAGGCAGTATATTGTTGCCTGTTGATATTTTATCCATTTTGTCATTCTATGTCTTTTCAGTGGTGCATTTAGTCCATTCATATTCAGGTTAATTTTTGAAATGTGAGAGTTCATCCCTATCATAGAGTTCTTATAGAGTTGTTGTCCTTCCACTTGGTTCTTTTTTGTCTTTCTTTTGGTTTTGGGGTTGGTTCATGTATATTTTATTCTTTTCCCTGTACTCTTTTGAATAATGTTGTTCTTTTTTCCTTTTCATCTGTGTTTAGTACTTTCTTAAGTGTTTCATGTAGAGGTGGTTTGGTGGCAGCATAAGTGCTTAGGGCTTGGATATCTGGGAAAGATTTTAATTCTTCCTCTCTGATGAAGCTTAGCTTGGCCAGGAAGTTATTCTTGGTTGAAATTATTTATCTTTTAGGACTTTGAAGATAGGGCTCCAAGCTCTCCTAGCCTGTAGGGTTTCTGTAGATAAATCTTCTGCTATTCTGATTGGTCTTCCATGGTAGGTGATCTGGCCTTTTTCTCTTGCTGCCTTTAGGATTTTTTCTTTTATGCCTACTTTGTTTAGGCGAATTATAATGTGTCTAGCAGTTGGTCTTCTCATTTGTTGTCTTGCAGGGGTTCTCTGAATCTCTTATGTTTGAATTTTTGCATCACTGATTAGATAAGGGAAATTTTCTTGAATGATCTCATGGAAAGTTTTTTCTAGCGTGGTCTCTGTCTCTCTTTCTGCCTCAGGTATGCTAATTACTCTTAGGTTTGTTCTCTTGAAGTAATCGCTCATCTCTTGAAGGTTTTGTTCTGTCTTTTTTAGCTTGTTTTCTGTCTTTTTAAGAGTTTGGGTTAGTTCTATATTTTGGTCCTCAAGCTCTGAGATTCTTTCTTCTGCTTGGGTAATTCTGCTTTCCATGCTTATCAGTTTGTTATTTATTTCATTCACAGTATTCTTTATTACTGTTATCTCAGATATCAGCTCCTT
>NW_007254030.1:3731-8357 GCF_000164805.1 Carlito syrichta | reverse complement strand
ACTCCAGACTGAACAACAGAGTGAGAATTCAACTAAAAAAAATTGAGTCTTCTCTGGGCTTTTTCTGTTGCCTATCTTACCCTTGAAAGGCTTTTTTTTTGTCTTTTGCTTTTGGGTGTGCATGTGTATGTTTAATAATTTTCAATTGAATGGAAGTCATTACGTGTAGAAGAATATTAGACACTGAGACAGAATATTTGTGCTCAAAATATGTGTGCTTCTTTCTATGTGAGGTCTCTATTGTGGGATGTTGAGTCAATCTAATCATTATTTGAGTTGCATTTGGGTTGTTGTTGCTGTAGTTACATTTAGTGTGCCACAGACTTAAAGTTCCTCAAGTGATGGGCTGCTGTTATTATGTCTAGGCTGCCTGAGGGTTATTTGGTGTTCATGCACCATCTTTAGCCTTCAACAATCCCTGCACATACAGTTACAGCAAGAGTCTCTCTTTATGATCTGTCCTCCCCCAGTGCTAGACTGCTGTTGCTTCACTTGGTTCAAGGCTCAGGGTGAGATTAGGGGACTGTGCTCACATCTTCTGGCCTAGCTTCAGTCTTAAGCAGGCCCTGTGTGCCTGTACCTTGAGGGTAGGATTTTCTTAGTGTTCCTGCTCCTACAACTACGCAGTCAGATTTTGCCATACATGTATGAGAGAGTCTTCGGTGGGGGAACATTTTCTATTTCTCTTCCATGAGTAGACTTCAAAGCTCTTGTTTGGGGCAGGGAATATTTTCTAGCTCTTTCTCAGGAAGAGGTATGTTTGATTCTACCTCTTTTATGAAGACAGGGGATCTTTGCCTGTGTTCTGGGGTGGGAGTGGAGTTTTCCTGTGTCTTCCCCAATGGTTTAAGACTTTTCCTTACTATGAAGGATGTTCTGGGATGCAGGGTTTTGTGCACATGTGCCAGTGGAGGGGGTTCATATAAATCCTCTCTCCTCTCCCAACATTTCTTGTAAGCACATAGAAGTGGCCAGTGTAAATTACCCTGTAAATGATTGTGGACTTCCCATGTGTCTGGGGCACCCAGAAACGTAAAATTCTCATTGCAGCCTATACTCAGCCTTTAGGAGTTTATTAACATTTTAGCTTTTATCTTCTTTCTTTCTTGGTGTCTGCCTTTTTTCCCCATGCTTGGCCAAAAATGAGAGCATGAGTGTGTCTTACATCTCCTAGGAGAGGCTTGTCACCATTTAGATTTCAGTTTCCCTAGTTGCCTTGTGACCTCAGCTCAAGAAAATGCAAGATCTGTAGATTATCCAATATTTTTTCTCATTGTTAGTGTGGGAGCAATGTTATTTTGAGAATTTTTTTAATACCCTGAATGGAAGCAAAACTCACAGGCAGAGGAAGTTGGTAAAATGACTTCGGAGGCCTTTCCCAAGTTCAGAAGGGAAAGAATGGCAATGACTTGGAAGGGAGCCTTGAAGATGTGCCATCCATAGACTACTTCTTTGTATGTCTGTGTTTCTCCACACTCAAGTCCTTCTTTGCCCTTGTATTTGCTATCCCTTTCCTTTCCAGGATCTTTCTAGAAGTGAGAGGGTTTTAGTAGAAATGGGGTCATCAAGCAAATCAGCATCAAGTGAATTTTTAACAATTTTTTAATTGAAAAAAATCCAAATTCCACGTGACAAATACTTCTCTCTGTTTTTGATGGTACTTGCTTTGTTATCTACTTTAGTGGAAAAAAATATCTGGCTTGACTTCTGAGCACAGGAGAGAATTTTCGTAAAACTTACTCTGCCAATATACTAAAAGAGGTGAAAGATTTGTTTATCAAGCACTGGGTAGCTTTCAATGATGATAGTATCCCAGAAAATACATGAGTAATACATTACACAATCATTATTGGATAATTATTTGCAGATAATCCATTTTTTTCACCTCTGGAAGATATTATTATGCTCAGTAAATATGTAGACTATTTGTACTTATTATTTGGGTAGTTTTTGTGCTTTCTGTCTATTGCATTATTTTGCAAAAGAAAAACAAAATACACAAAGATAGAAACTCAAATTAGAACTTCAATGAGTAGACTGAGAGGAATTTGATTTCCTTAAAAAGTTACTGAAGTAGACCTGCCAGACATCCATGTAGTCAAACTATCATTAGTTTTTTTTATTAAGTGAGTTTAGTTGTGTCCAGTTGCTTATCTAGCAGTAAGATGCTTATTGAAAATTTGGCAGAAGTTGGGACTGAGCTAATGTGTGCAGATAAAGATTGGAATATATATATGTACATATATATTTACATACAAATGTAACATTAGTACACCAACATTTTAATGCAAAGCTATTAATGGAGGTGTTCAATGCAGCCATGCTGGTAATAAAGATAACATGGACAGGATTCCCCTGTTTGGAACTGGGGCAGTGGAGAGTGTGCCAACCCATGAAGGAGCTTGATGATAAGTTCCTTGAGTCCCTCCTCCCTCCCTGTATCTTGCTTCATCTTCTCACCCTTGATTGCTTTTCTTCCTTGGCTTCTCGTTTTGGTCAGTGACACCTCCATACTCCAGACTCCACCTCCAGGAAGCTGAGAGATGTCTCCTGCTCTTACATACCTCATTCCTCAACAGCTGTACCAGAGACCAATCCCTATCAATGTTCCTTTCTTTTGCTAATGTCTGTGATCTTTCTTCTTCCTAGCCCATAGTGCAAACCACCTTCTGATGGTCTGCCTTCTGGAAGTCTGAGATGCCTCCAAATCTGCCCCTACTGGCTGCCAAAATGACCTTTCACAACTGCAAAACTGATCACATTATGTTACCCCCTTGCCAAATCATTTGGTATTTCCACCTTGATTACAATACGGAGTCCAAATTCCTTCTTCTAGCATAAATGCACTTCTTTACCTGGGCCCTGAGCATATTCCCAGCCTTTCTCTCGGCCCTACCTCCTACTCCTGACTAAGCCAGGCTGTAGGAGCCCTCTGGCTCTGATCCTGCTGCCCCTGCATGCCTGTTGAATTCCTACCTTCAGGGATTACTCAAGTTCTACTTCCCCTGTGAAGCCCTCCTTGTTTTCTCCTCTTTGTCTCTCATCCTCTACCCTTAAAATTCTCTTCTGGGAGTGATCAAAGGAATCAGTCAATGCTCACCTTTACAGCTGGCTTGTGATAATTGACTGCATGTATTGACTTGAGGTTTGTCATCTCCTCCCGGCATGTACAAACCTTTCGGCTCTTTGTCAAGAGAGGGTGGATGGGGATGGGGACAGGGTCTGTGTCTTATAGCACATACGATCAGCAAATAAGTTTATTCAGGGAATGTAGATTGCCCAAAGAAATGCATTCTTCTGAGATCCTATCTTGTGCTTTTGAGGAGCAGAGGACAAAGTGGCACTTTGGAAAGTCTTTAATGGTGTGAGAAGCAGATGGAGAAGCAGATGGGGCACATGTAAGCTGGCATATTAAAAGTGGGCAGTTAATATTTGTGAATCCTTGGAGTGGCATGTCCTGTTATTGCCCCTGAGAACCTCCTTGACCTCATATATTCTGGTTCCTTCCTTTGTAAAATGGCTATAGGTTGTCTCACTTGCTCCAAGACTTTCAACTGTGCCTCTCCTGCTCATGAATCTCATATTTCTCTCCCCAAACCCCAGTCCAAATCATTTTTGTATTTCCAGTGATATCCTAGATAATGCAATGTAGATGGATCATACAGGCACCTTGACAATGAACATCCCAGCCTGGAGTCATTTTCTCTTCAGTTCTCATCCTTTGCCCCTGACAGTTTATCCATGGTGCTTGCCTCTGAACTGATGCTATTAACTCTCTGATGTGTCATCTAGGTCTTTCAGAAATCTTTGACTTTTTCCTTTGAGACCCTCTCTAAACATCAACTGGTGCCCAAGATACACCCATTCACCTATGAAGCCTGCAGAACCGACGCATCCTTGCTTGGATGATTGTAGTAGCTTCTCAGCAAATGCTCTCACCCTGGTCCTGCCACTTCTTGGGTCATCTTCCAGCCTTCCCTTAGCACCATGCAAGGTCCACAAGGCTGACTCCTTACTGTGACCTGATGAGGCTCTATGCAGGTGGTCGCTTTGGATTTGTTCTCTTCTCTTGCACAACAGATGCTGAACAGCAGCTCGTAGGACCCTGTCTTTCTCCTGAACACAGTGTAAGCTGCCAAGACACATGCTCTTCACTTGCTGCCAAGTGTTCCTATTTCTAGAACACCTTCTTCTCCTTTCTCTGCCCTGAAAACTGTGACCCAGTATTTAATATCCTGTCAAAATATTGCCCCTCGCCCCTGATATCATCTCTGACTTCCCCCATCAAAGCCAGAGCTTTCTTTCTCTAGGTGCCAGGTAACTTGAGTGCATACCTCCAGTGAGAAATTATCACACAGGATTGCAGTTTCTCTTGCTGGCTTAGGGGGTGCCTGGAAACAGGGAGTGTGTCCTGCTCACCTAGGTACTCTCCATGCAGGGCACACCGCCTGAAAATCACAGGTACTAATATCGGACCTCAAGTGAGGATTTGCAAGATCAAAGACCCGTGAGGGTGGCAGTTGCAGGAGAAAGTGGGGCTGGTGATTAGAAAGAGAAAGTGCAAGAACAGATGAGCAAACCTTGCCATGTGGTGTTTATTTGTTTTTTGTTACTAAAACCTTGGGA
>NW_007254030.1:0-2908 GCF_000164805.1 Carlito syrichta | reverse complement strand
ATGTCTCTGAGTTTGTCTGGTTCCAGCTGTCCTCTCCTGAAGCAGAAAGAAATGAGGGGGTGAGTTTGGAAGACAATCTTGACGTTATTCATAAGACCACATTTCATTCCAGCAGGTTTGTAGGATCCACGATCATGCAAATTTTCCAGTTTCCTTTGTATGCAGGATCAAATTTACAGTTTTCTCCTGGCTGTTCTTCATGGTGAGACATTTGAAATCCACTGGCAGAACCGGCCAACTAGGCTGAAAGTTTTGAATTCTGAAATGCTGTGGAATTAAGTCAGGGACCAGCCTATCTAATTTGCTGATTTGCTCATCAACTTGACTCAAATGAATTTCTGTGTACACAAAATTTATGAAGAAGCCTTTAAATAATTCTATTAAATAAAATGATGTGTTCTTATTTCCCACTTTATTACATTTTCTGAACACTGTATTCCAATCATATGAAACATTTTGTTTCAGGCTCTGTAGAAATTGCTGATGGTTGAACCTCAAAAGAATTGAAGGGTTAGTTCATAAATGAATAAAAAGCCAGCGGCATTTATCCAAAGTTTGTTTAACTATCCTAACCTCATGGGCCTGTAAAAATTCAACTGAAAATTATTGAGAAGAGCTTCTTCCATGAGATTCCTTGACAGTTTCTGCTTCCGCTTGGATCCAAAATATCATGAAAGTATCTTTTATTTTCCTTCCAACATTTCAACACTCCTAGTTTCCTTTGCAGATAGAGAAGAACAAAAGGAAAGGAAAATAATTGGGAGAAAAACATGGCTGAACTTTTCTTAACCTTGAAGTTATTGCAGATTTTACAACAAATTTCAAAACAGAACTTTCCTGCTTGAGGCCAACTGCCTGTGCCTAGGAAACTTCCAGGGAACCACCTCCACCAAGGTTCTGGTGGACAATGGCCATTTCAAATGATGTCCAGGAAATCTGACATTGGGGTTGAAGCTCTGACCGCCGTAACCCAGTAATTAACCTGACCTTCACTGGTGTAGCAGAGGTAAAAATTAAATCATTTCTTCCACCAGTCCAGTGTCCTGCTGTTCTTGAAATAGCATTTTTCATGCTGATCCTTGGGAAGGAGATGTGTGGTTAGCTTTATTGCAAAAATAGCCACAATCTTCAAATCCATAGAGTTGGGAAGTAGATTAGTGGTTGCCGGTTGCCTTGGACTAGGGTGGGGGCAGGATTGAAGAGAAGTGGAAATGATTGCTTATGGGTATGGAGTTTCTTTCTGGGGTTAAGGAAATATTCTAAAATTGATTGTGGTGGGTTGTTGCCAACTCTGTGAATATACCCCAAACCATTAAATTGTACCCTTTAAATGGGTGAATTGTATGGTAAGCGAATTATATCTCAATTAAGCTGTCATAGTGAAAACAAAAACTGCATCTTCCGTTCTCACTGTGTCTGTGCCTTTGCAAGATGACTTTGCAGCACCTTCCATCTACTTCCCCACCTGTTGGCTCCGGGGCACCTTATAACTTTTGTTGGCTCATAGAATACAACGGAAGTGATGGGCCAGTTCTCAGCCTTATTTCTTGAAAGGCCTTGCATATATCTTCTAGCTTTCTTATTTCACTGTGAAAACTCATCTAGACTAGCCTGCTGGAGGATGAGAGACCTGCGTGGCAAAACCGAGTCACAGCTGTCCTGGCCCACCTGTTAGTTGCCTTCAGACACAAGAATGAGCCCAGCTGAGACCAGCCCAACCCAGCCCAGAGCAGCTAGACCACTTATTTAAATCAAAGACTTTGAGTAATAAAAAGTGGTTGTTCTTTGAGAATGACCGCTGGAGTTTTTTGTTATGTGGCAACCACTGACCAATACATGGGGCAATCCCTTTGAGATTTTAGAAGTGTGGGAAAAGAGCGTGGATACAGAGTGCACTAGTTACTCACAAGGTCAATGATTTTACTTGTCTTTTCAGTTTCTGATCAGAAATTTCTAATTTTTTTTCATTTTTCCTGCTAGACCTTCTTTCATCTCTGAAGTCATAGAGAAACTCACACTTGGTTGCCTAAAATCCAGTGATCATTAGCCGTTTGCCATCAGATTACTTGAGTGTTAGTTACCCTAACATTTCAGGACTTTCTTGAGAGTGTAAGATGGAGTACAGCACCTGGCCTTCCCTGGTAACCTGAAGCCATTTCACAACATGAGTAGGGCCAGCTGTTATCTGTCACACATGAGTCACATCTATAAACTTCTGGTGTGTCTGACAGAGCTCCCTCTTAGCTACTGTGGAGAAACAAACTTTCATACACATAGATAGGGTTTATGACTCTCCCTTAAAAAAATGTTTCATGACTGGGCTCGGTGGCTCAGCTTGTCATCCCAGCAATTTGGGAGGCCAAGGAGAGTGGATGCCTGAGCCCATGGGTTTAAAACCAGCCCAGGCTACTTGGTGAGGCCTCATCTCTACAATAATAAATTTTTAAAGTTAGCTGGGCGTGGTAGCGAGTGCCTATAGTTCTGGCTACTTGAACAACTGAGGAGCAAGGATTGCTGGAGCCTAGCATGTCAATGCTTGGGTGGCCGTGAGCATGCCACTGCACTCCAGCCTGGGCAACAGAGTGCGACTCTAACTCAAAAAAAATTTCATGAAAGTCCCCCTCTTCAATGAGGTGCCCCAGGGAGGCCACGGTTGTAAAAGAAGAGCCTGCTTTCAAAGACCTTATATCCTGGAAAGAGCAGGGCCTTAGAAAAGATTCTATGACAAAGGGCTGTGGGTAGACAGGGATGGGTAGATGACTTCTAACTAGAGAGATCAGAGGTTGCTTCATGGGGAAGACAGGGTGTGAGGTGTGCTTCCAAGGAACTGAATGACTTTTAAGCTTTTAACTTTTTTGGAGAGTAAAGTAGAAATGACATGAGCCAAGATAGAGGGACAAATAAGAGG
>NW_007254029.1:954754-1049945 GCF_000164805.1 Carlito syrichta | reverse complement strand
CCGCGGGCTCATCCAATCCACTCACCTCAGCCTCCCAAAGGCGAGGGATTACAGGCTGAGCCACCGAGCCTGTCCTAGTTTTGTGGTTTCTAATTAAACAAACAAACCAAATCCTTATAACATCAGCAATATTAAATTTACAACCAATTAAAAACAAGAACAGAAACAAAGCAAAACAACACACCTCTTGGTTATTTAAGAGGTCATAAACCATCAAACATGCTTTTTATTTTAACGAATTCTGTTCTTTCAGTAAAAACAATTGTTTTACATAGTGTACAAGTATTGAGGTTGCAAACAAAAACAAAAGATAATTCCTAATCAGAGGAACTAGCAGGCTAAAGAAGATAATACATTTCAAGAGATGATTATGATATAAAGTGATAAGAGAGGTGCACAAAATGTCTCAGAAACACAAGAAAAGAACATTATTTTTTACTGAGTACTGCATATGTGCCAAGCATGGTTACAAATCTTTAAATCTGAACAATTGCAGCAATTTCTAAACATGCAGACTAGAAAACAGTAACACTTGTGAAATATTAAAAATACTAATTCCTCTATAGAAAGTAAGAGGTGGAGAGTATGTTTATTCTGTGGAATATATGTATGCATAAAATAAAGCAAATGAAATAAAAAGAGGTTATAATTTTATATTTGATTCTTACTAAAATTTTCACCTTTTTCCAAATTGTAATTAGTATTTTTTTCATAAATTTCAATATTTCAGAAATAATCAAAACAAAGCTTTCATTAGTTTTCCTTGTAGCAACAGGAGTGTCCGTTGTACCAAAAATATTGGGTTTTTCTAAAGGTCTTTGTTGATTTCAAATTACTAACAACTATACAAATGTAACCAAGAAAATAAAGCACTATTAAAATAATGTATAATCCTGTTTTATAAAGGGAGATTACTTATTATTGGCAGAATATTAAAAATCCTCAACAAATTTGCAATATACCTAAGCTTATTTATAAACTGTAGGATAACCAAGTGCAACTACCATTTTGTATGAAAGTTCTCACACATCCAATCCTAATAATTGAGAGGCATTTTTTTATTGAAATGATTTCCCCCCCAACAGAAATCCATCACTAATTAATTCAAGTATAATTTTGGGGGGTACTTAACTGTCATGAACTTTAAAAGTATATTTTCTCTTTGATATGAGATAACCGCAATGAATTAAGTACATGTATTTTAATACATTTATTAGGTATTCATTATATGTCTACTTTAATTTGTCTTCAAAATTTAAAGTTATACTTGAAAGTTTGAAGAGCATATCTGAGGTAAAGGCAATCAGTAAATCTAATTTAAAACATATTTACATTGTTTTTACAACCATATGGTTTGAAAGTTAAGGACTAACTAGATCATTAAAACATGGTTACTCGCTGTTGTTAATTCAGAAGTCTGGTGCTAGCAAAAGTTTTGAACAAGTAAGTAAGTTTTTTAAAAATTAAAACTTAGAGCCAAAAACAAAATAAAAAATACTAACGGTAATCCACATCCCCGACTCTGTAGAAAAAAAAAAAATGTTAGTGAAAGGGTGGAAACTTTCCAATATCCCTATTTAATTTTCCAAGCAACCTTGAGCTAGTGGTTGAAAGAATCCCCTTTACTTCTCTTGTCTACCTAAGGTGACTTAGCTAAAATTTCTCTTAGCTCTCTGGTCAACAATTAATCTAAACAACTCTCCCTCTATAAACTACAAATTCTCTGAGGTCAGGAACCTGGTTTGCCTTACTCCTTACTATATTGTGGAGATGGGGTAATCTAAAATTTTAAATAGGGTGGCCAACCTAAGCCTCATTGAGAAGGTGACATTTGACAAAGACATGAGGGAGATGAGGAAGCTTGCTGTGTAGCTATCTGGGGGCTGAGAAGAAGGAGACATTCAGGTCTAGCTGGGGCACACCTGAAGTGTCTGTGGAAAGGCAAGGGAGCCAGGTAAGCAAGGGGAAGAGTGGAAGGAGAGGAAGTCAAGAGATGCTAATGGCAGTCAAGATTTGAGGTTTTGCTCTTACTGAGATAAGGAGTCATTGGAGATTAAATCAAAGGTATAAAGTACTTGATTTGCATTTGAAAGGTTTTTGAGGATAAGTTAAGATTTAACCTACATTTTAAAAAGTATCCCTTTGACAACTAAGCTGAAAATAGACTTAAGGGGGACAAAAAGGGAAGCAGAGACCAGTTAAGGGGTTATAACAAAAAAGTAGAGGAAAGATGGGTGATAGAGATGCAGATGTTGAGAAGAAGTCAGACTCATGAGATAATATTTAGAGCTATATGACTATATGAGATCACCTAGGGAGATACAAGAGCTACCTAGCATTACGATCTGGGTCAGAGTGGCAATGAGAGGTCATGGAGATGAGGAGGAACCAGCAAAGGCTATTAAGAAGAACTATCACCCTGGTGTAGTGGCTCACATCTACAATACCAGCACTTCGGGAATCAAGGTGGGAAAATCGCTTGAAGCCAGAAGTTTGAGACCAGTCTGGGCAACAAAGTGAGTCTCCTGTCTCCACGAAAATCGGCTGCTTTGAGAAAACGAGGCAAGAGGATCACTTGAGGCCAGAAGTGCAAGACCAGCCAGGGCAATATAGCAAAAGATCAGCTGCTGACAAAGGAAAGAAACAAAGGAGTGTTATTCTTAGGAGAAAGCGAAGAAAATGTTGTGAGAATGCAGTCAACTCAAATTCTTTACACATTACCTTATTAAGTAAATCCTACTTATCTTCAAAATAGGACACTTCTTTGATAAGCCCTCTTTGGTTTTTTCTCTGTTTCTATTATAAGCTCTCTTTGAGCAATGCTGGCTTAATAGATGATACTACCCTAGTTCCTACATCATGAGGTGAGCTTCAATTATAATATTTATCAAAATTGTGACTCCAGCTGTAGTTTCTCTTTTGTGTCCTTCTTCCCCATCCCCATCTCTGTAAAAAAGTGAGTTCCAAGGGATAGAAGTTTCTACTGGAATCCTTGGAACCTAGTCAAAGATCTGACAACTAAGAAGGAAGTTAAGAAGGAGAGCCTACTGTGTATTGGGCAATGTGTCAATTCCTTTATGTTTACCTTAGGTGCTCAAAAACTGTGGATAAAAGAATGAATAAAATGTTGACTGAGCAGCAAAAATAACAGAGATGACACATAAAAGCAATTCAGGGCTTTGGGAGAGCCCTGGAGTAGAGACAGATGCATCGGGGTACCACAGCTTGATGCCAACAGCTATCGAGATTATTCTTGCTCTCTCTCCAAGATTGTCAAGCAAAATTCTCAAAGATAATTTTGTTGCCTTTATAGATTTTCCTGTAGAGTTAGAAAGTGACAACTAGCAGACATAAATATCTGTTCCAATGGCTTTCTGTATTTCTCACTGTGTATGAATAAATTTATGCTCTGTTTTAGACGTTAATCTAAGGTAAGTTTGGTTGGTACATTTCTTTTTGGAACTCTAGGGATGATCAGTTTCGTTGTTTTCTTTTTTTGTTGATCACTCATGTGCCAAAATCATGTTGTGAGATCAAAGTGAGCCTGACTCAGGCAATCACAAGAGACTTGATACAAGAATTTCAGGACACACATGCCATATGATTGACTGCTAAAGGAAAATATTGATTTCTATTTATTTTGTCTCTTGTTGACATGCAATTATGGTCACAGTCATGATTCGCACATAATGGATTGGGGAGAGGTTGTTAGGCAATGAACTGAGCATAAAATGATATTTTGTTGTTGCCTCACATTCGATCTATTTTTCTGAGTTTGAGTTTATTAACTAGGCGGAAAAGTAGAATCCCAGAGTCAAGAGTAACACATTCCAGACTTAAATCTATCATTCGTGAGTGTAGCCAGTCTTGCTAAAATAGATCAATTTGTGATGTTCTGACAAAATAGAGTTTGTAGTCCTTCAAAGATCACAATTTGAACTATGCTGACATAGCTAACGCAATTTTACTCTTAAGTTGCTAACTGTGTGAGAATCTGATCTCCCTCTGGGATACTTCACCATCTCTAAATTTGAGACAAAGAAAATTTTGAATAAAATCGTTAGGATCAATGACATAAGACAGATAAAACCTTTGCCACAGTTTTCATTTTGTATAATGTGTTGGACATTAGCACTTCTGCTATTTTTACTGACATCAGGGTGATGAGAATGCAAAAGTATGTGGTTTCTTGTTACTAACCCATCTACCAATCTCCATAACCAAGGTAATAAGCCCTTTGCATTTTTATGTGTTATGAGCATCAGAAATAGAAATCCTCTTCATGGCTACCACCATAGCCCTTTGTTTAGCCATAGACTTCCTTTACGAGGACTTATTGAATAGCTGTAAAACTACATGTCAAATAGTTTTTACATTTATTATCCATATGGTATTGGGAATAACCTAAAATGCAAAGTAAGTCAGTGCTATTATTATTTAGAGGTATAGGAATGGTTTCTTAGTTGTCCACATCACCACAGAATAGAATCATACCTCATGTATCCCTGAGACACTGGGAAGAGAACCCTCGTCTGGGCCTCATTCCTTTGAAAGAGATGAGATCAAACACTGACTGAGAGCCCGGGCAGGCTCTTTTTGCACTGTCATGTACAAGTGCATAACCCTGGGGATTCTGAAAATTCAGAATTAAGCTCTTGTATCTGCAGTAATTATAAAGTTATATGTTGTTAAGTCAGGACATATTCCATTTTGCCAGCCTTATTTATAACTTGTAAATATTTAGACATATGGGACATGTGGTATGTAGGTTATTATGACTCATATTCTGGGCCTATAGATGTTAAACCCATCTAAATTTCTATCTTAGGCCCTTCCATGGTCAATTGAATTCTTCAGTTCATCTCCAGTTGCTAACTAGTGTGAAAGTTGATCACAGGAATTGGGTCATGCTTGCCATACCCAACTCAAAGTCAAGAAGTGAAGGGGAAAAAGACAGTCAAGGCACAAAACGCTGCTCCAAGAATGTAATTCTCCACAAGACTGACTGCTGAAACTACTTTTTGTAACCTGAAACTGGTTTTTATCTAATATCTACCATAACAACCCACAGTGACTCTAAAACTAGTTTTACTCACCACTGTCACTCACCAATCAAAGCTTTCCAAAACCTTACTATAGCCAATGAACTTTCTGTAAAAACGCTATGTAATGTCTCTTCTTTTTATAAAACTTCCAAGTTCCTTTTTGTTCTTTGAGCACACTGAAGACCACCCAGTCTGTGTGTATGTACTGAAATGCAATTTGTGCTTCTCAAATAAATATTAAATTTAGAGGTACTTCTCCACATTTTTATCTTGGTTTCAACAGTAGCCATGTGGTACTTAAGGTGTAGTAATCCTAAGCTCCTTATACCATATGCTACATACCATCACATACATAACATCTTTATGGTTTTGGTCATGATGTTTTCTCTGATTGAAATGGTCTTCACAACTTGTCTGGCTAATTCATTAGTCTCTTACTATGCAACTTGTAAATCACCACCTCGAAGTTAAACTTCTGACTTTTGCATACTCAATTTTCTCAAAGTACATTGTGGAAACTTTATTCGTATCACCGTCTTATGACACTATCTTTCCATTTCCTTCTATCTCATCTAAAAACATCTATAAACTTTTTGAGGGAAATTTTAATTTTTTCAATATATTTTATTTTAAAGATGTGGGTTCAATTCAGGATTAGGTATACAAGTGCACAAGTGGACATCGTACGGTAAAGTTTGGGCCTTTCTTTGGTCTCCACTTTGCCTGGTTTTAGAGCAGGTACTCTTATTGGTGTTGTGATCCCTCTTGGCAATATCCCGTTACTGCCTATCCTTTTCTTATAGTATTATGATAAATGTTCAGGGTCCACTTATGAGTGAGAACTTGTGGTACTATGTTATTGTTTCTGTGATAGATCACTGAGTATTATTGACTCTAAAACCATCCAAGTTGTTGGAAAGGCCATTTTAATCTTATTCTTTACCATTATATTAGTAACACTTAAATATGTGCTGAACTGAACAGTATGGTTGAAAAACATGTTATTTCACATTTCATTGAACTTAAAAAGACAACTGCCAGCCGGGCTCGGTGGTTCAGCCTGTAATTCCGTGCTTTGGGAGGCTGAGGTGAGTGAATTGACTGAGCCCGCGGGTTCAAGACCCACCCGGGCAACTTGGTGAGACCTCATCTCTACAATAAATCAAAAACTAGCTGGGCGTGGTATCGCGTGCCTGTAGTTCCAGCTACTTGGAAGGCTGAGGCGGAAGGATCGCCGGAGCCCAGCAGGTCGAGGCTGCGGTGCCCGGGAGCGGCCACTGCACTCCAGTCTGGGTAACAGAGTGAGACTCCAACTCAAAAAAAAAAAAAAAAGGCAATTGCCTTGAAAATACTATCTACTAATTACTAAAGTTAAAAGTTAAGTAATCCATTAGTGAAAAGTTTTCGCTAATTGTATAAAAGAACGTTCAGTCTTTGCCAAAGCCAATTCAGGGTTTAAAGTACTTATCTTTCCACAATGAAATATGTACCAAATAATTATGGCAGAGGCATTATAATATAAAATGCCATAAAAATTAAGCTTTGAATTTTGCATAAAACATTAAAGCTGTGAGTAGAATACCAGTGCTTGGCTGAGTGCAGTGACTCATGTCTGTAATCCTAGCACTTTAGAAGGCCAGCACAGGAAGATCACTTGATAACATAAGTTTGAGACAAGTCTAGACAACATAGGGAGACCTTGTCTCTACAAAAAAAAAAGAAAAAGGAAAGAAAAAAAAAATAGCCAGGTGTAGTGGTGCACATCTGTAGTCTAAGCTACTCAGGAGGCTGAAGCAGAAGGATAGCCTCAGCCCAGGAGGTTGAAGCTGCACTGAGCTATGATTGTGCCACTACCCTGACTCAAAAACAACAAATACTAGTGCTAATTCTACAGATAAATAATTTTGTCTAAATCACAAGTGATGAATAATATTAACCAATAATATGTAATTTAAATTGTGTTTAACTGCAAATACTTATGAGGAAAACTATAAGAAGCTGTATTTTAAGATTTTTAATGTAATTATTTATTTAGTTTATTAATTTAAAAATCTAGAAAAAATGTATTTCTTTAATTGAGCATCTTGCTTGAAAGTTTAAAAACAGCCCACTTTTTTTAATGTCACAAAATTTATGTAATATAGCTTTCTATAAGCATTGGTTGGACTTGATATGTGAATCTGTGTCAGCCTTAATTCTTGACCATTGTGATGAGGGAAGTAAGATATTAGTATTCTCGATTATTTCTGGTCATGACATATTTTTACTGGAACAAAAATAGAAGTTTTAACACTGTATGTTTTCATAAACTGAATATCAGCATTAATCTTACCTACTCCTGATGCACTGACCTGCTTAGTGTTTTTTTCTGAATTTCCTGGCCTGGGACGCTTAGATTCTGATAGTACTGCATTTCTAGCCTTCACCATTTTCCTGCTTGCCTGGGACGCTTAGATTCTGATAGTACTGCATTTCTAGCCTTCACCATTTTCCTGCTTGAGAGTGTACCCTGAAACCCTGTTGGCCTTCTCCTCCCTTGCAAATTCATAGTCTCTACCTTTTAGCCCTCTAAGCAAATGATAGCCAGTTGCTTTAGGAAGAAACTGATGCAGCCGAATGCCTGACTTTGAGAACTACATATCACCTGGATTTTGCTTAGAAATAGTTCTTCTTCAATGGGCAGAACACACTCCATTACGTTATAGTTTGACAAACCCTTTGTGTTACCATGTTCTATGTAATGTGCTTGAGGGTTGCTTTCCCAAGACTCAGTTTGACAGTATTTAATCCTATGCATAGCTCTTGAATCTTCAACTTCCCCAATCCCAGCTTTCTAACCCAACCCTGGGATCCTATCTTATCCTGTCCATGAGGTTATGGTCTGACATTTATTCTTACAAAATAAAAGCAAGGAGGTTATTTATTAAGCAAACTTCAATGTTTTGAACTATATTGATAATTGGAAAAGACAGAATACGTTCTTTGAATCAGCCAATCAAATATGGTTTTGACATCAAGTGAGTTCTTGGATAGAATTATGACGAAAGTGGAAAAACACTGAAGTATAACTATATAGTTATACTTCATATAGTTAGGGCTATTTACAGTTAGTGACCAGATCACATGCTAAAACATTTTTATTTAATGATGTATATCTTACCTTGACTTCCACATGTGCCATCAGTACTGCAAAATTTGTTAGGTGGTTACAAGAGCATGTGGTATGTGTCTTATTTGTTGTCAGGAGCCGGCATCCTTGTGTGGACCAATAACCTGTCATTGTACGCTTGGAATAACTCCAAAATGAACAATTGGGGTTGAAATTTTCCTCTGACTGCTACAGGGAAAAGAAAATCAATAAACCCAATAACCATTTTATGATTGCGTACATTAGGTAAGCATTTTCTTTACATATAACCACAACCTCATACTTTGTTCCAATTTTTGTAGAGATGTCTATTAGTGTTTTCAACTTAAGTGGGTAATCACCAGTTCTAAGCAAAAGTGAATATATGCTGTTGTTTGTTCCCTCTGACTAGAGGGAGGTTCACTTTTTACAAACTATTAACATTAAAAGAATACTAGTATCAATACTAGAATCACATCAATTAATTTACATTACAAAGTTAAAAAGTTAATTGCTCTGAATAAGCAATATCTGAAAGGATGGTCTTCAGAAATCTTTGTTGAATTTACAACTACAATCTTTGTATATACACAAAAATGTATCTTCACATAGACATAATTGGTTGCAATATCATACATGAAACCATGTCTAGTTCCACTTAGTATATTGCTGTTCTTTTTTTAAAAAAAATTGTATTGTATATATTTAAGGTATGTAACATGACTTATAAAATACATATAGATAGTAGAAAGGTTATTATGTGAAGCAAATTAACATGTCATCATCTTACAGTTACCCTTTTTTGTTTTTGTTTTTGTGGCAAGAGCAGCTAAAATCTCCTCATTTAGTATGAGTCCCAAATACAGTTCAATTATATTATCTATAGTCCTCAAGCTGCACTTTAAATCTCTACACTTGTGCTAGCTAGCTTTTTTAAATTATGGAGAAGCATTTATAAATCCATTTATGAATGATTCTACCACAAATATTTTCATATACAATAATTATTCTCCTTTCCCAAATCTCATTTCTAACAAAAAAATCATTACTACATTTTACAGAAATGCTACACAACAAATAATAGAAAAATATTCAAAGAAAATTAATATACTTATTATTCAGTGTCATAATGAATATGAATAATGTGGACAACCTCGTTTAACATGTCATTTTCTTACCTTGATATGTTTAACAGTAAACACTACAGGATCAGCCAGATAAACCTTATTACTGAACTCTTTGTTTATTGCTGCTGTAATGACTGGGGAATTAACAATAACAGAATGATTTGTGGACATAGCTTCTGTTCCCAACTTCATGCTGGCATTCTCCGTGGACAAATAAGGACCCAAGTTGTTATACAGGACAAAGGCCACTCTGATCTCTCCTAAATAAATAAAAATGTCAATTGCAAATTGGCAAAAACTCTTAGTTTTTTATGTTCCACTAAAATTAGTTAGTTCTAATTAGATAGAAAATCAAATACATATATTATGTATTTACACAAAAATCAAGCATTTATTTCAATCAAAATGTCAAGTCATTTATAAGGAAAGTCCAATTATGCTGATATAACTACATATCAGTTTATTTTAAAAAATGAACCTCAATCCCTACATCACTTCCTAAACATAAAAGCCAGAACCATATAGGTCCTAGAAAAAGTACAGAATAACCTTTTAACTCCAAGGAAGGTAAGGTTGACTTAGATAAGATTCCCCAAAACACAAACCAAAAATGTAAACTGAACTTTATCAAAACTGAACATTTGTGTCTATCAAAATACATCACAAAGAAAATGAATAAGCAAACCATAGACTAGAAATATACATAAACACAGGACTGGTGAATATATAAAACATTTCTGCTAATCAAAAATAATAGATAACACATAATAACAAGAGTCAGAAACACACACTTTAGAAAAAAGATAAATGAAAGGCCAACAGACACATGAAAATGATTCATAATTAGATAAATGAAAATAAAGACTATATTGAGATACCATTTTATGCCCACGAAAATCCCTAAAATTAAAAAGACTGATTCTTAATGTTGATAAGGGTGTGGAACATATAGAACTCTTATACACTGCTGGTGGTAGTGTAAAATAGTTAAACCATTTGGAAAAATGTTTGGCAATTTTTTATAAAGTTAAACATGCATCTACTCTCCCTAGATAGGTGAAAACATATATCCACAAAGAAAAGAAAACTTGTATAAGAATGTTTACCACACCCTTATTCATAATAGCTTCAAACTGGAAGCAACCCAATTATTATTTATACAAGAATACCTTATAGCATATTAATATAATAAAATATACTATGCATCAATAAAGAGCAAACTACTGATAAATCATGACTGACTCTCAAAAATATTTTGCTTGATTAATGAATCCAGACAGAAAACAGTATATAATATATGATACCAGTTATATAAAGTCTAAATATACAAGCAAATTTTGACTATAGAAATGGCAATGAGATGAAAGTTTCACTAGGTAAGAAGGGGTGAGAAAACTGGTAAGAGACAACGGAAATTTTCTGGGTAATAAAAATGATTCACTCTTTTTTATGTGATATTCAAGAGCTATGTACAACTGTCAAATTCTTCAAAGTGCTTAAAGTGTGCATATTTTAGTGTATATAGATTATATCTCAATTGCAATTTAAAAACAAATACCAGCCTGGGCAATATAATGAGACCTTGTCTCTACAGAAAATTAAAAAAAAAAAAAAAATAGCCAGGCATAGTGACATGCACCTGTAGTCCCAGCTACTCAAGAGGAAGAGGTGGAAGGATCATCTGTACCTAGGAGGTCAAGGCTATGGTGAGCCATGATTATGCCACCTCACTCCAGCAAATTGCAAATTGGCAAAAACTCTTAGTTTTTTATGTTCCACTAAAATTAGTTAGTTCTAATTAGATAGAAAATCAAATACATATATTATGTATTTACACAAAAATCAAGGATTTATTTCAATCAAAATGTCAAGTCATTTATAAGGAAAGTCCAATTATGCTGATATAACTACATATCAGAGTGAGACACCAACTCAACCAAAAAAAAAGAACAAACAAGGATTCAAAATAATTACCTGTCCTAAAACTCAATTATCATGTTCCTTTTTTTATTTTATTTTAAAGATGTGGGGTATGGTTCAGGGTTAGATATACAAGTGATCATCATACAGGTAAAGTTTGGGGCTCCCTTTGGTGCCTACTTTGCCAGGTTTGAGATCAGGTACCATTATTGATGTTATGTGCTCCCCCACCTCTGGCAGTTTTCAACTACTGCCAATTCCTTTCTTACAGTATTATGGTAAATGTTTAGGGTCCACTTATGAGTGAAAACATGAGGTACTTAGTACCTTGTTTCTGTGATAAATCACTGAGAATTATAGACTCTGGATCCATCCAAGTTGCTGCGAAGTCCATAATTTTGTACTTCTTAATGGCTGTGTAATATTCACTATCTCCACAACGTCACCAAGTCCTTCCACAGTATTTTTTTCTTTTTTGACAGTCTCTTAAATGCAATCCTCTATAAAGCAAACTGTCACTTATGCTTTTTTATTGCTACATTTCTTTTCTTTAAAAAAGTCAAGCCCTATGTCTTAACTCTGGCCCCAACTATTGTATTTATTAAGAAGAGGAAGTTACATTCCTTATCTCTGAATTGTAGAGTCAAGTGAAGACAAGGAAAAGTGAGTAGAGGTGAAGGTAAGTCAGAAAAAAAAAAGTAATACATTTTTTTGAGGAAGAAAGTTGCTCAACATCTAAAATGTTCTCCCAAGTTTGGGATATTCCCTACTCGTAGGAACTTAGAGTCTCAAAATGGACATGCTTTCCCTGGTTGCCTTGCAAAAAGGTTGCTCTGAGCATCTCCAGTCAGATGCAGCAGCCTTAGACTTCAGATGAGGTGCAGGTGATGCCAAGAAGCAGGAGGTGGTAAAAGCAGCAACAGCAGCACAGCCAGGTATGGTGGCTCACGCCTATAATCCCAGCATTTTGGGAGGCCGAGGTGAGAGGACTGCCTGAGCCCACAGGTTTGAGAACAGCCTGGGCAACTTGGCGAGACCCCATCTCTACAATAAATATTTTTAAAAAATTAGTTAGGCGTGGTGGTGAGTGCCTGTTGTTCCAGCTACTTGGAAGGCTGAAGCGGAAGGATTGCCTGAGTCCAGCAGGTAGTGGCAGCGGTGGCTGTGAGCATGCCACTTCACTCAAGCTGGATGACAGTGAGACTCCAACTCAAAAATAAAATAAAAAATAAAAAAAGGTAGCAACAGCAGCAGTATTGCAGTTATTGCATGAGAGTTCACATGTGGCAGCAGAGATGAGTCACTACAATGATTCCGTGCTGTGGAACAGGCTGCTGTCAGCCTCCTTGCTCTTGTATGTTTTCTGGGCCTGATTCTCCAGGCTTCTCAGTGATTCTATGAGATATTCATGATCCTTTCAGTAATCCAGCAAAGAGATTATGATGAGAGCTACATAAAGGAAAAGTGCATTCTTATCTAATCTGCAAGTGTTCACATAGTACTGAGCAAATTATAGTAATTCACTAAATACCTATTATCTGTTATAACATATAATTTAATTTTAGTTCTTTCTCTCTAGGTTTAGTTTAAAAAATGCTGACTTCTGAAAGGTTTAAAATTAAAAAGACTCAAGCATTTTTCTTGTTGATACTAACAACTTTAATTTTAATTGACTTATGATTAGCTGATAATTTATGCCAATTTCCACTTACAGAATGGTGCCATGTTGCCATCTACCCTGTCTTACCAGTGCACTTAGTCACCGGATATTGTTTCAAATTCTCCATTCAAAATTAATGCTTAAATGTGATTTTAAAAAGATCACAGTACATGAGTTTACTAAGCAATAAAATAAATGAACACATAACTTTAATATGACTAATACAGACATATCTCCATCTTCATTAGCTCTGTGTCTGAAGCTAACTATACAGTTGAAGAGGAAGAGTAGAAGCCAGTCAGGAAGCTCATGCAGAAATCTGGTTTTGTTCTATCAAATCTTAAAAATTCCCTTAGCCAAATGAGTAACATAATAATGATTTATAAGTTCAGCTTATAAAGGGATTGGCAGTAGTGGGAAATTGCCGGGGGCGGGCGGGGGCATACCTCATCAACAAGGGTACCTGAATAATGAACATTTGTGTACCTAACCACATCATTAAAATAACAAATTAGAAAAAAATAAAGTTCAACTTATAATGTTTCTAACATTTTCAAACCATTTTATTCTGATGACAGCAAATATAATTTTTTTCTCGATATTACTTAACAAGATCTTTTTTCAAAATTATTCATCTTACAGTATGAAATATCAGCCTTGAGCTGGTTTTTATGGCCTGAGATCATCTTTCTCTTATCTAAGAGGTGAAAAGATCTTCCTCTCTTGGCAAAAAAACAGATTTTAAAAATTACATTATTAGTGAAGCTTGGGACATAGTTTTTGAGATTACGTATTTATTGAATTTTATTTATTTTCAGTATATTCAATCTAGTATTAAGCTACCTGATCCATATTTACCAGTTCCATTTGCCAAAAGCATCTCCTTCCATTTGAATATTCTGCCTGCTTTGCAAAGAAAAGGCACAGAAACTCTCTCATAAAGAAGTTGAATAAAGACAAAAATTCCATGTAATTTTGAAAATACAAGTAAAATTTTGCAAGTGAAATCTGCAAACTCAGTGAGAGTTACTCCTTTGAGGAAAAGGTCAAATCCTCTGGACTTTGGTGTTTATGATTTCTCTCACGTTCAAGTTTCTGACAACTGAAAAGTATGAAACAATTACCAACTCTGATTGAAATTTTTGTAGAGTAAATATCATTGTAATATTGATGGTGTAATAGGTTAGAAGAAGAAAGAAAATGGTATAGAAAGAGGAGAGGGAAATCTCTTAAATAGTGGATCTAAAGTTCCAATCCAAGAAGCAGTACATTCCATCAAGGAAAAAAAAAACAAAACCTCTAACCTACCATTTCGACCATTTTGCTTTAAAGTATTTGCAGATAGCTGGATAGTACTTCCATGGCCCATGTTTTCTGGAAATTTTAGGTCTTCTAAGTTTCCTTCTGTGCTCAGCCTCGCAACTTCCAATTCTGTTAATAGCAAAGAGACATCAGTGCTCATTGAGAAACATGCCAAAGCTACGATAATTTCCTAAATCACTAAAGAATTTCTGAAATATTTGTCAAATCAAAACACTGAAATCTTATTCTATTTGTCATGCTTTATAGTAGTTCAATCTTTAAGAAAGTATATTGCTAGTATTTTATTTTTTCAAAAAAACTAAATAAATGCTATTAAAATTATGTAAATAGTACAAATGTATCAATAATAAAGTTTACAATTCAAAATTTAAGCCCAGATCCTAATATATTTCCATTGGCTTTAAGTTAATTTTCAAAATATAGTCTTTATTTTATGAATTAAGTAAAACTCTTTCATAATTTAGAGCTGTCCTATCATATCAATATTTATCTATCTTTAAATTCAATAAACTTAAAACAGCTTTATCAAATCTTCTAATATAAAACTGTCAGTTACATCCTAACTCACAATAAAAATAGATTTATACCCTTTATGAGTCAAATATCACAATCATCAAACATTGTTTTATCATTTTCACTCAAATGACTTATTTCCTTATAGTATATAATTCAAATGTACTCTTATTATAACTAAAATAATCTATAAATTCTGTATTAGGAAGATGAAATTTTGCATCATACTACACATAAATAGATACATACATACATACATACATACATACAATTCTAAAAAGCTAAATGGACCTCATTGTAGGTGATCTCAGGCTGCTATATCCAACATTGGATTTTCCTAAGGAGGATAAAACACACAATTTTCTACCTTCAGGCCAATGACAGGTGATGCTCCTCTTATTTTAGAAAAAAGAACAACTTGTCTCCATTGAAATAAAGCATCACTCATATCAGGGACACCAGAGAGACTTTTTTTTTATTTCCCTCTTCTGCAGTACAAGGGTCTCTGGACCTTCTGTATAACAAAGGCCACTTACTAATATTGTCTGTGTTCTCCCTGACAATGTCAGTCTTCAAAAGGTTATCAGCCAGCACAAAAGCACTTTCCTCCACAGTATCAAGCAACATGGTGGCTGCACGTAGTTGATCACTTGTAGCCAGGTCTCTCCACGCATTCAAAGCTTGTGGCTGGAGGAGGTTGTTAACTGTCTCGACCATTGCCTACAAGAGGATGAAAAGAATGACAGAGGTCTCTAGTGAACCCACACAACTGTCAGAAATCCAGGTGGACATGTTGCCCAGCAAGCAAGGATCAGCGGTGTGCATGAGTTCAGTATTGTCCCAGCCTCCCCTGTGACATGCTGCAGCAGAAGCATTCATTATTTTGTTCTGTAAAACCCTAGCTGAGTCTTTGCAAGGCAAGAGGAAAAACTGTTTTTGTTTTGAGGATCAACAAAAAGAGCCATGCTTGCTTCTTAAAATCAATAGCACAGTCTTCAGTAAGACTATGATCACATAATTAAATTATTTGGCTGGGGAACTGTTGACAACTAATTTAAACCAACAGTTTTACCATATCACCCGGAGAAAATGATTTTGATTTTTTTCTATACATCACCATAAAACTGCATGCTGAACACAACAGAGATTAAAAGAATGATCAGAGACAAGACATTCCAAGAATTTATTGCCTATAGGTTGAGGACTCACAGAGCAAACCAATTTGTTTTTTAGCCAGCTAGTAAAATGTCAGAATGGGGAAAATATCAAAGCATACATACTCCCAGGGGCTTTGGCTATGTTGTGTGTAAAAAGAAACCTTCTTCATGCTGTTTACTATTAGAGATGGGAGTAAACAGTTGAACCTTACTACCTATGGCCCTCAGGTGTTTTATCTTTTTAAAAAACAGCAGTAGGTACACCCACACATAGAGACACAGCACCACAATTCTCATTGCTTCATCCAAAAAAATCATCTCTGTAGTTACAATTTATATATTTCCTGTGGTTTGCTTTATGTTGTATGTTACAAAGAAAAATAGTTCTCCCCATAAGGTCCTGGGTTTCATTCAAACATGGAGAATTACAAAACAGAAAAATACAATACCTGCAGTTTGAAAGTGATCATCCCTGAACCCATTCATTATGAACTATGCATCCAATCCAGAAATAAAGTTGAATAAACAGCCAACACAGACACAGTTTCTAGACAGCCCTTAAGTGTTTTAAAACAGGACTCACATTATTGACACATTGGCAGAGGGACTGAGAGAGAAGGGAGAAATACCCTATACACCGTGGTGTTTTCTTCTGGCTGGTGTTTTCATAGTAACCAAGTAACAACTGTTAAAAATTCAGCTTTATAATGAAACACCTTGGCTGCCAATTAACAACAGCTTCGAAAACTAATTTGCCTTTTGATAAAAACTGTTTTTCTTTATATATTCCCAGTTATTCCAAGTTCTGCCCCAAAATCAACATCACTGTACTTTTCAGTAAAATAGTCCTACTCACAACTTGTATACTTTGCATCATTTTTTCTTAAAGAAAAACACGAACAAACCAAAAAAATTTCTCATGAGTTTAAAGACTGGGAATTTTTCTATAGTGTGCATAGCTCTGTCATTTGTTCTGGGTTTAAAGCATGACCTAGTAGCCAGAGAAGAGTATTTCTGGATCACAATGATCTGCTTTCTCCAGAAAGTTCTCTGTAAGGGTAATGCTGCCAGGATTTGCCAAGAAAATAGGTGCCAGATAGGAAATGAACAAAAAAGTATATATATTTTCTGAAGTCAAAGAACAGAGACCTCTTCAGTGTAAAGATGTATTCTTTCAGGGATTAGATGATCCTCTGACTTCATTAGAAATGCTCTGAAAAATCCACATGCAGCAGAAAATTGGCTTATTCTTCATGGAGCAGCCATTTTAGCTGAGAATAATCTTAATAATTAGTTAATAATCTTATAATAATTAATTTAAATCTTACCACAGGGAAAGTTTATTAGGAATAGTACAATATTCCTGTTCTGTCCTTTTTTTCTTTTCTCTCTCTCTCTCTCTTTTTTTTGAATTGAACTCTGTCATCCAGGCTGGAGTGAACTGGCATGGCACGGCTCACTGCAACCTCAACTTCTTGGGTTTAAGCGATCCTACAGCCTCAGTCTCACAAGTAACTGAAACCATGGGTATGCGCCACCCCACCTGGCTAATTTGTGACTTTTTTTGAATGGACAGGGTCATACTATGTTGTTTAGTCTAGTCTTGAACTCCTGAGCTCAAGCAATCCTCCTGCCTCAGCCTCCCAGAGTGCTGAAATTATAGGCATGTGCCACTGTGTCTGGCCCATTATTTATTTATCTATTTTATTTAAAAAATGCAATATGAGAAAAAAGAAAAAGAAACTACTATAGTCACCTTTGAGAATATTCTAAATAAGGACCTGTTCCAACACTAAATCAATCATGCGGAGACAAGGTCTAAATTGACTTGTAACTAGTATGGAGATTAAATTAGTAATCGGACACTCCCAACAAAGAAAAGCCCAGGGTCATATGGTTTCACTGGCGAATTCTTCCATATTTTTCTATATTTAAATAAGAATGAACATCAATCCTCCTCAAACTTCTCCAATAAACTGAAGAGGAGGGAGCACTATCAAACACATTTTATGAGGACAGTATTACTTTGAGACTAAAGCTAGACAAAGACACCACAAGGAAACCACAGGTTGTATTCCTGATCAATATAGATGTAAACTCTCTCAATAAAATGCTAGCAAACCAAATACCACAGCATATTAAAAGGATCATAAACCATGACCAAATGCAATTTATCCCTGGGATACAAGGATAGTTCAACATGCAAAAATCAATTAATGTACTATGACAAATTAACAGAATAAAGGGTAATATCACATGATCATCTCAATAGAGGAAGAAAAGGCATTTGACAAAATTCAGCACATTTTTATAATAAAAACTCAGCAAACTAGGAATAGAAGGAGATTACCTCAACATAATAAATGCCATATATAAAACGTCCTCAGCTAACATCTGACTTAGCAGTGAAAACCTGAAAGCCTTTCCTCCAAGATCAGGAACAAGGCAAGATCAGAAACATGCCACTTCTATTTAACATAGTACCTGAAGTTCTAGCCAGAGCAATTAGACAATAACAATAATAGGCCTCCAAATTGGAAATGATAAAGTAAAACTGACCCTGTTTGCAGATAATTCAATCCTAAATACAGAAAACCTGAAAGAATCCATTAAAAAAAAAAAATACTCCTAGGACTAACAAACAAATCCAGGAACCTGTTTGTAATGAAATGCTTTATCTAAAAAACTGTGTTTTTGAATAATAGCAAATGAAAAGAAATAATTTATTAATTTAACTTGTCAATTTTCAACTGATATTTATAGCTTAAAAGGTATAAGGTGCAATATTTTTCACAGTTATATATTTTAAATATATTTTCAATTATCTATCTTCCCAAATAAGGCAGACTCTTTAGAAAAGCTCTCTGTTAAAGCCTAAACAATTTCCAACTTGGTTAAAAAAATGCGCACACACTTAAAATATGATCCTAAAACCTGAAATTTAGTTGGTTATGACACAGATTTAAGATTCATTTAGCCTGCCTTTAAAAGACACTGTTTAAACCGGGCTCGGTGGCTCAGCCTGTAATCCCGCGCCTTTGGGAGGCTGAGGTGAGTGGATTACCTGAGCCCATGGGTTCAAGACCCGCCTGGGCAACGAGACCTTATCTCTACAATAAATAAAAAAAAATCAGCCAGGCGTGGTAGTGCATGCCTGTAACTCCGGCTACTTGGAAGGCTGAGGTGGAAGGATCGCCGGAGCCCAGCAGGTTGAGGCTGCGGTGGCTGGGAGCGGCTACTGCACTCCAGTCTGGGCGACAGACTCAAAAAAAAAAAAAAAAAGACACTGTTTAATGATAGCTTAAGTATAATTGCAAAGAAATGCTAACATAAGGATTGAGGGATAGCATTCTGTAATGCTAAAATCAGAGTATGGGATTTGGACAAACATCCTCTGAATTTATACCTGGACTCTGCCTCTTACTAGCTATGTGGCATTGGGCAAATTACTTGATTTCTCTGTACTTGCTTAGTAAATTGGCTATGATAATATAATCATCCCCCTGGCTCATACATAATAAGTGCTCAAGATGGAACTTGTTTTAACTTTTACTTGATATCATACAGTCCAGTGTAGGAAGAAGAAAAGTCTTCACTTAGCACAAATCATATCTGATAAATGCTAAATAGCCACATTGAATTGAGATCTATATGGAAGGAATACCTCTTCTGCAATGCAGTCTTCCTAATTTTGTCTCTTACACAACCTAATTATGAAAGACTATGCTACCTGAAGATTTGAAGAATAGGATATAGTAAAGGCAACACATGTAACATAGTTCATAATGTGTTTTCTAAAGCTTGAACAAACTGACCCCTTTTCTGCTAGTGACACAGTACCACTAAGTATATCTTAGTAGCATTAAAATTATAAAAATTTAAGCTTTCTAAAGATTGCTGATATGTTCCTGTTACCAGTTAAATGAAGATCAATTATATAGTCACAACTCCTCAATGATGAAATGTAGCTATATTTGCTTTTCCTTATACACTTATGCATTTATATATTTTATCCGAAAACTATGAAATCTGGTCACAAAATAATTTTTTTCTCAAACTAGTTATTTGCATTCATATAGTTTCGTTCATTAGCTCAACATAAGACTCACCATATTTCAATTGAGAGTAAGTAGGAGTGGATATTATCCTTTTCATTATATAGTTTACTGACTAAACTAAGTGATTTTTGACATTCTAAAAATCAAATATAAATGAGAAAGAGTCAAAAGTCATTTAGAGTCATACCAGGATTATGGGCCTACTATATTCTTCTGGACATGTATTTGCATTACATAAAATTATTAGAACTCTTGCTAGTAAAGTCAGACCCTAGACAAATTAATTTGACTAGTTTTACTCATGGCATGTAATTTAATGGATTCATGTGATGTTATATACTTCATAATTACACTTCATATATTTCAAAAAGGAAAATTTACTTATATGTTATTACTATTGTAACTTTGGGAAAAAACAAGTACACACACGCACACATACACACACACTTCTTACCCAAGTGAGCAATAAATTTAAAACTAGAAGGTAAACAGAATCTCCTGGGAAACTTAGTTATGCGTCTTTCTCCACTTGAAAACCATAAGAATAAACCGAATAGAAGAAATGCCTTGTGAAAAGATGCATAACTTTCATCTCCCTTTGGAGGGGGAAGGTAAGCTTTATGACAGTGGAGACTGTCTCATTTATAGGGGCCAAAAGCAGTGTTCAGCAACTCTTGGTTGGGTGATTTGCCATCCAAGGAAAATT
Source organism: Carlito syrichta (assembly GCF_000164805.1). Lineage (NCBI taxonomy): Eukaryota > Metazoa > Chordata > Mammalia > Primates > Tarsiidae > Carlito > Carlito syrichta. The sequence goes on along the minus strand of NW_007254029.1, from coordinate 1,029,309 downwards.
CATACTTAAGTCAGTTTTCTTCATTCTCATACCAGCAAAAATAACAATCTCTGAAAGCATTGCTTTTATGAGTACAAGAGCAAAGAGTAAATAAATACAAATGATAAACCTATCGACTAACCAATACTTTCTGAATTATTATTTCAGAGATTTGATACCACAGTGGGTTTTGTCTTAGTCCAACTGTGCTGATATAACAAAATACCTCACACTGAATAATTTATAAATAGCTGAAATGTATTGCTAACAGTTCTGGAGGCTGGGAAACCCAAATTCCAGGGGCCAGCAGATGCAGTGTCTGGTGAGGTCTCACTCTGCACCCTCACTTGGTTTAAGGGAGAAAAAAACTCTCATGGGCCTCCATGAAGGGTAATAATCCCATTCATGAGGGCCTCACCCTTATGACCTATTCATCTTTCAGATGCCCTACCTTCTAATACCACTACACTGGGAATTAAGTTTCAGCATACAAATTATGGGGAGACACAAACATGCAGACCACACAAGCTCACATTTTAGTACTTATTTATCTTTAAAAGAATTATCCATATTTGTGTCTGACTTTCTCACTAGACTATGCTGTACTCAGGGAAGAGATCATGCTCATTTGAGTTTTCCCAGAGAAAATGTAAGTGCCTGGATACATTTTGGGTACTCATTAATACTTATTACACAAAGATAACCCACTTTTATTATCAAATCATTAATGACCTTATAAGCAATAGGAAAACTAAAAGCATCTTCAACTTTTTGCTATACATCTGAAAAGGTCTTCTGAGACAATAAAATGCTCAGATGTGACCATGGTTTAGAAGGAAGAAAGGCTAAATTAGAGACAATTAAGATGACATTTAGAGTTCAGAAGAGAAACTGAACCACAAGTTATTGCAGTGAATGTAGACCACCATGAATAACAATACATTTTGTAAAAACTTTTCTATAATGTTTTAAGGGTGCCAAAGCAAACTTTCAATGTAAATTCAGGAGGTTTTATTCAATATGTATGATATGCAAAGAACTAGGGAAAGCACTGTTGGATAGATGAGGTCAGGAAGGAGAAAGCAAGCAAGGAGTTTGCCCTCAATTTGCCTATGGTGTGAGGAAGAAGGACAGCACAAAATAGATCTAGAGACCCATAGCATAAAGGGGAAAAGTAATAGACTTTTGCTGGGAATGATAAAAAAAAATTCCTAGAAAATGGTTGTTTTTGAGTTAGACACTAAAAGATGAGTAAACTTTTTTGACACTCAAGAGGACATTCAAAGCTGAAGTACACAACAAGCAATTGGAAGAAGTTAAAAAAGCAAATCATTATGAGGCAGCCCATTTGAAAATTCAGTGCAATTATTTCACATCAGTAGATAAATTTAAATTAATAAGTTGCTGAAATCCTTTTGAAAACTGCCTACTTCCATATCTTTGTGGTATTTTATTGCATGCAACATGTCTTTATCAATATATGCCATAAACATTGTGCTGAAGAATGCTTTTACTCTTACTTTATTATATACACAATTATACTTAAATATTTTTCTTCATGTCCAAATGTCAGGGAATGATGAGCAGAAGAAATAAGTCTTCAGGTCTTGTCTGCTCTCATCTCTAGATTACTGACTACTATATATATATATAAACATTAAACATTTATTTAAAAAAATAAAAGTTTAATTATTACTTCTTCATATAAAGTTTATCAGGTGTTAAAGTAAAATGGATCAAAAGTTTAAAATCACTACTGAATAGGGCACACTGAATTCTAATCTGTATTTAGATATTGATTCGAATCAAAGTTTTAAAGGTCAAATGTTACAAGAGTTCTCAAAACAGTTTATAACTTGCAAGGTTTTTATTACAAGTCAAGTTGAGTGACTGATATTCACACAGTTGATCAATAAACCTAGGATTCTTTTTATAACTACTGTCATTTAATATTAAGTATATAAAAACTACTAATCTCTGAACTACATTTTATATTACAGTGAAGTGTTGGCATTTTCAAGTCTTAATTAAAATTAGATTGTATAACACAACTGACCTTAATATGGTAGCAATAAGGACCTTTAAGAGTAGAACAAGATGAAACTAAAATTTCATAGAGAAGATTCTGCCTCTTTAAGAGACTTCTTATTTTTAAAAAAGTATTGGACTTGGCAAACTGCTTACTTGTATCTCTTTTAAAATCTAATTTAGTTTAGGATGAAATGACTGAATGCTGTCAAATAAATCTATGTCACGGACCAAGAATTAAATGCAGTTACAGAACTGACTCAACTTTCTTGCTAACTCAATATTCATTCAACATATGTGAATTGAAAGCCTTCAAGGTGGCAGTCAATTGGGATGCAGCAAGAAAGACAGATGTTCTCTCTCCCCTCAAGGTGATAACAATATAGTGAGGCCAGACAATTAGACAAGTGATTACAAACCAACATGACAAGCATTATAATGATGGAAACATAGGGTTCAAGCTCGGTATTGGGAATGCCCCATGAAGTAGGAGAATTCCAAACTGAAATTCAACACTGACCAAAGAGGCAAGGAGCAGAGCACATACATATCGGCACAGAGGTAAAAAAAAAAGAATAGTCACTTTGGAGGAACTGAAAAAAATCCCTTTTGGTAGAGCAAAGAGCACAAGGTTTAGTGGCAAAACTGGTGAGCAAAGATTAGATTTCAAAGAGGCTTGCAAATCATGTTAAGCTATTTGCAATTCTTCCTAAAGTCGACAAGAAATCACTGAAAAAATTTAAAGTAACACAGTGATACACATTATAGTAGTTAATATTTATTGAGTATATCCCAGACCTCAAAATGATGGCTTTATATGCATCAACTCCTTCAATGTTCACAATAACTCAGCGAAGTAGAAACTATTATTATCCTCATCCTACAGTGAGAAATTTGAGATACAGAGAAGATAAGCCACTTGCTAAAGGCTAATTAGCTAACAGAGTAGGACCAGGGTTCAGTTCCATGCATTTTGGTTCTGGAGATAAAATAAAGCAAAGATTCCAAAGATATTTAAAATGGCTTGTTGATTAAATTGGCTGGCGAGAAAAACAAAGATGCAAAATGCATAGAATTTGAGGTAGCACTCACTTCAAATGGGAATAAAGGAAGAGGAACCATTTTTTGTTTGTTTTTTAAAGAGTTGTAGGTGTCAGTGTTGGGGTGGGGTGGAGAATGTAAGAACATGATGAATTCAGTTTTCCTTACTTTGAATGCAAAGTAGAGCCATGTTCTGCATAATGATGTTTTGGCCAATAAAAAAACAGTAATACCACAGTGGTCCCATAGGATTAAAATGGAGTTGCCCTATACAGGTGTACTAGTTTTTATCTTTTATACTGTATTTTTACTGTACCTTTTCTATGTTTAAAGACACAAATATTCACCATTGTGTTACAATTGCCCACAATATCCACTATAGTAAGTGACATGCTTACAGGTGGGTAGCCTAGGAGCAATAGGTTGTGCCATATAACCTAGGTGTGTAGTAAGCTATATTAGCTAAGTTTGTGTAAGTACACTCCATGGTATTCATACAAAAATAAAATAATGCATTTCTTGGAATCTCCATTGTTAATCAATGCATGACTGTACCTGAAAGGCATCAGATCTAGATAGGCCTGGAGCTTATACAAGGTATCAGTTCTTGACATAGTTCAGGCATCATAAATTTAAGCAAGCTTATTGAAGTCACTGGTATATCTGGCATTGCCAAGATAGACTGAGCAGAGGGAGATGAACTGATGGCATAGAAACATTAAATATATAAAAGGGGAAATGAAGTAAGAATAGTTGACAAGGAAGATGAAAGAGGAAGTAGAAGATTGTGGTATCACAGAAATCGAGGAAAGGATTTCCATCATTTCAAAAAATAACTCAATCATAAAAGTTCCATCAGTTTCAAAAAAAAATAATAATAACTCGATCAGAAAAGTACCCAAAAATTCTTCTTAAACTAGTAAAAATAATTCTATTTTTTTTCTGGGTAATTGGTAGAATGGTTGGCAAAAAACCATAGTGATAAAGGTTTTGAGTGACAGTCAGTACAATATATTTATCATTACACTTCAAAGTTGGACATTTATTCATTTAATAAATATTGTTATCACTTAAATATGTGCCAACACTGTTGTTTACTCTTGAGCTACACCTTAAAAAAGAAGAGAAAAAATAATTTTAGAACTGAATATTCTGACAAAGGAAGCAAATAATAAAGTGCATAATGTTAGACGGTGCCCAGTAACATGTAAAATAAAAGAAAATAGGCAGGATAGAGGGATCTAGAATCCACGATGGTGTTGGGAGACATGGTGGTTTGTGATTTCAAATAGGATGGTACAGGTGGGCATCAATGAAAAGGTAGCAATTTCAGAAGAGACAAAGAAATTGAGGGAGTTAGTCATGCCAACGTCTGAAGGATAATCATTCCAATCAGAGAGAACAATTTGAGTGAAAGTTCCCAAATGGAAACAAGCAAAGCATGCCCCCAAACCTTAAAATAGCATATATTCAGAGTAAAGTAAAATACAACAGTGGGGGGGGGGGGTCTGAACCACATCACCTGAGATGTTGAATAGTTTACAAGTGAAGATTAGGAATTTGGTTATGGATATGGGAAGTTTGAGGTGTCTATTAAACAACAAAGTGAAGATGTTGAGAAATTGGCTAGAAAATTAATTCTGGAGTTCAGGAGAATGATTTGTGCTAGATATAACATATATGAGTCACAGGTATATACAAGGTATTTAAATCAAGATCACCTAAGGAGTGACTGACTATACAGAGGACTAAGTATACAAGAAGGCCAAGCACTGTGCTGGGGCACTCCAAGCTTAAGAGTGTGAGGAGAAGGGGAGGAACAAGCCAAGGAGGTTGGAGAGAAGAATCAGGTAGGAGAAAAATCAAGTGAGCTGTCCTAAAAAGAGTATATCAAGGAAGAGGGAGTGATCAACTGTGTCAGATGTTTCTGATTGGTCAAGTAAGAGAGGGATTGACTATTGACCATTAGTTTAACAGCATGAAGTCATTAATTGCTCAACAAGAGCAATTTCAGTGAAGTGATGGGGGCACCTGCCTGATGAGGTGAATTTAAGCGAGAATGGAGAAAAGGGTTTGGCAACTGTGAGTGCTGAAAACTGTTGTCAGAATTTTAGCTGCAGTGGACATACCAGAAGGCAACTGGAAATATGACCCTGGAGCTTCAATTAACCAGTAAATATTTGGAGATCATTTAATATGTGCTAAGTACAATTTAAAAGATCCTGAGGCTATAGAAATGAAAGTGGCACTATTCCTTCCCAAGCAGCTTAGTGACAGAAGAGTGAAGAGACATTAAAATACAGCTTGATAATTGCCGCAATAGAGGAAACCTGAGAGTGTTACAAGTTCACATAAGAGGGCATTTATCCAGACTAAGTGGGACAAAGAATGCTTCCTTAGAGTAATTGACATATGAAGTGGGTGTTGACAGATAAATCAAAGTTACTGAGATGAAGGGAAAGGGAAAGGAGAGCAAATCTAGAATTAATCCAAGCAAAAGGTACTGAGACTACAAAGGCAGAGGTATAAACTGCAAATACTTAAATTGTATGGGAGTGCAGGATCCAAGGATGCAGGAGGGGCCATTTAAAGGTGTGAGAAAATTAGCAACAGGAGTCAAATACTCAGACGCTGTAGTTCAGATGTATATAAACATATATATATATATATATATATATATATATTTTTTTTTTTTTTTTTTAAATTGAAGAGCAAAAGAGAATAACAGACAGTCTTTGAGTAGGGTCGAGTCATGATCAGGTTTACATCTTTAAAATATTACCCAGTAGTAGGGAAAATGGATTGGAGATTTTGGAAATGTGCAGTTGTTTAAGTAATTTTTTTACACAAAGGTGATAGCTGAAGCTATAAGAATGGATATCACAGGATAACAAAGTTTGCAGCCAAAACTCTCTTGCATACGTCACGATCCTGTTTAAAGCTTTTTAATGGCATTCAGACTCTCGAGTCTTTTCCATAGCCTTTCTACCACTGCATTCTCCTTTAATCCACTACTTTAAGCATATTGCTCTTCTTTCTGTTTATACCCACAAAACAACTCATCTCTTCAACATAGGAAACTGGTTGAACAAACTACTACACTAAACAATGGAATACTCTTTAGCCACAGAGGTACATGCTATATTGGCTTAGACAAATGGCTGTGATATAGTTTCAAGTAAAAATAAGCAAGTAAAAAACAGCAGATAGCAGCATTATTGTAAGGATATAATTTGTTTGTATAAATGTGTAACTATTTACAAGTCTGGAGGGATCCACAATAAATCATCAAAATAATTATCAAAAATGATTATTTGGGGATAGGAGTGTAGTCTGTTCCCAGACTCTACAATCATTTCTCATTTGACCACCTCTGGTGGATGACCTCTGATCCTGGAATGCTCCTTCTCCAGCAGGTACAAGGCCAGATTGTCAAGACTCAGCTTCGTTATCACCTCCTTAAAAATTCTTAGGCTGGGCTCGGTGGCTCCGCCTGTAATCCCACGCCTTTGGGAGGCTGAGGTGAGTGGATTGCCTGAGCCCGCGGGTTCGAGACCCGCCTGGGCAGTGAGACCTCATCTCTACAATAAATCAAAAAATCAGCCGGGTGTGGTAGTGCGCGCCTGTAATTCCGGCTACTCGGAAGGCTGAGGCAGAAGGATCGCCGGAGCCCAGCAGGTCGAGGCTGCGGTGGCCGGGTGCGGCCACTGCACTCCAGTCTGGGCGACGGAGTGAGACTCCAACTCAAAAAAAAAAAAAAAATTCTTCCCTGATCTACACTAACTGAAGTAACCAAGTAGTTAATTTTAATCACATGACTGCTTTAATCTTTGTGTTGTATTTCTACCATTTTATTGTAAAACTTTGATTGATTGACTACGTGACTGATTCACTATTTCTTTCCCAAATTCCAGCCTGCTAAACTGTCATAGAGCTCTTCAAAAAGTAGAAATCTTCTCTGTCTTTACTCTGAATCCCTGTACCTGGGAAGAGCCCTGAGCAATAAGAGCTCATTAAATACTGTGTGACTGAATGAATGAATCAACAAATTATGCTTTTCTTAAAGTATATATATTACTTTAACAGATTATTTTTTCTGAATTTATTTATTTATTTAGATCGGAGTGTCATGGTCACAGCTACTGCAGCCTCGACTTGCTGGGCTCAGGCAATCCTTCTGCCTCAGTCCTCCAAGTAGCTGGAACCACAGGCACATGACACCACACTCAGTTAATTTTTTGATTTATTGTAGAGATGAGGTCTCACCATGTTGCCCAGGTTGGTCTACAACTGATGGGCTCTGGTAATCCTCTTGCCTCTGCCTAATAAAGTGCTGGGATTACAGGCATGAGTCAACACGCCCAGCATTTTTTCTGACTTTAAAAGGACATGCATGTAGGAAAGCCTGAGAAACTGTCACAGTCATGCAGAATCAATTACAGGTGATATGATAGGATTCTAAAACAGAAAAAGGACTTAGATAAAAACTAACAAAATCTGAATAAACTATGAACGTTGGTTAACAATAATATATCACTATAGGTTCATTAATTGTAACAAATGTACTATAGTAATATGTTAATAATAGAGGAAACTGTGTGTGTGTTTATGGGAGGTAAATAGAAACTTCTTGTTTTACCTGATAAATTATTCTACAAATCTACAACTGTTCCAAAAAATAATGTCTATTAGTTTAAAAAAAGACATGCTTATAAACAGTTAAAAAATACAGAAGTATATAAATTAAAAACTAGAAACCCATTTATAGAACAACACTACACTCCTATCCCCAAATAATCATTTTTGATAATTTATTGTGGATCCCTCCAGACTTGTAAATAGTTACACATTTATACAAACAAATTATATCCTTACAATAATGCTGCTATCTGCTGTTTTTTACTTGCTTATTTTTACTTGAAAATATATCACAGCCATTTGTCTAAGCCAATATAGCATCTACCTCTGTGGCTAAAGAGTATTCCATTGTTTAGTGTAGTAGTTTGTTCAACCAGTTTCCTATGTTGAAGAGATGAGTTGTTTTGTGGGTATAAACCACAACCCAAATCTACCTTGTGATCCTCTCTATACATGGATTCTTTTCTATGGTGGAATGCTGCCCCATTGTGTTGAGTGTGCCATAAACTAATCCCAAAGTTCTTATTCTTGGCAAAGAGAACAATAATGTTTTGTGATTGTATGAATAGATTTATAAAGAAATGTTATAAAAGTATGAATGTGTGTAAAAATAGTCTTCTCTGGTAAGATATTTAACAAGGTGATAACAGTGACTGCCTTGGAGAAAAAGCGCTTGACTGACTGTGGAGAGAGGTGAGAGGCAGGTGAACTACACAACTCCAAGGGGGCACCACTCAAACAGACAACGATGTCAGTGGCATGCCCTGGAGTTAGCAAGGCTGAGGTTCTGGTGAGAGAGTCAGTTATTGTTCCATCTTTTGAATTTTATGCCATGTACCTATATTAGCTATTCAAAATATTACTTAAAAAGGGAAATGCATTCTGAGAATGGTTTGAAATACCTTTTCATTTTTTTATACAAAATGATTAATCTCAAACTATGACTAACAGAACAATCAAAAGGACACTTTAATCTATAATTAGGGTTCTAAACTAACCCTATTATTGTCATAAAGCTATGGTAGGTTATTACACCAAAACTGAAGATTTCATTATGTATCTTTTTTTTTTTTGATTCAGAGTCTCACTCCGTCACCCAGGCTGCAATGTAGTGGCACGCTCATGGCCACCACAACCTCGACCTGATGGATTCAGGTGAACCTTCTGTTTCAGCCTTCCAAGTAGCTGGAACTACAGGTGAGCACCACCACACCAGGCTAATTTTTATGATTCATTGTAGAGATTAGGTCTCGCCATGCTGCCCAGGCTGGTCTCAAACCTGCAGGCTCAGACAATCCTCTAGCCTCAGCCTCCTAAAGTGCTGGGATTCCAGGCATGAGCCACCGCACTGGCTTCACTATGTATCATTAAAAAAGAAAAAGAGTCCAGGCGCCTTTGGGAAGCTGAGGTGAGTGGATTGTCTGAGCCTGCGGGTTCGAGACCCGCCTGGACAGCGAGACCTCATCTCTACAGTAAATCAAAAAATCAGCTGGGCGTGACAGCGCACACCTGTAATTCCAACTACTCGGAAGGCTGAGGCGGAAGGATCCCCGGAGCCCAGCAGGTGAGGCTGCGGTGGCCCGGAGCGGCCACTGCACTCCAGTCTGGTGACCGAGTGAGACTCCAACTCAAAAAAAAAAAAAACAAAAAAGAAAAAGAAAAAGCATTGTAAGTTGCATCTGAGAATGTGCTAGTTGCCTAATATCCCTCTTGTGTTAGACACAGAATCATTGGCCACTATGTCTAGCTGCAAAACTACAACTATTAATATAGACTGAAACTATGAACATAGGGGAGCCTGTGGGATACAATCAGAAGTAGTTGGTGTGGTAGTGCTCACCTGTAGTACTTCTGGAGAGTACTAAAAAGGACAAATCTACGCCCTCAGTTATTCGTCCTTTTCCTTCTTCCCGTTAGGAGGTTAGCATGAGGTAATGATTGGAACCTAAACAGCCATCTTGTCTTCTTGAGGGTGGAAGCCCATATGCTAAAGATAACGAATGGAGCCGAAGAACAGATGAAGCCTTGGTCTCTGGTGATTTCATGGAGTTTTCAAGCTAATCTAGGACTGCTTCATCTGCATTTTTTTAAGTGCAAGAATAAAGCTGTGGTTTGTTTAAGCTACCATAGTGAAGTTGCTATTGCCAGCTGTACAAAATTCGCATATAGATAAAGGAACATATAAAAATTGTAACTCTGTTGGGAACAGTCCTAAAAAATCATTTGTTGGTTCCAAGTCATCAGGCAAGTATTTTACTGCAAATTACACTTTAAATTTCCATTTCTTATCTGACCTGTACCCAAAGAGCTAATGATATTTTCAGAAAGTAGGATCTTAAATCTGTAATGCTGTTTTTAATATCTTTTTCCTTCTGGTTAGCTATGTAATCATAAAGCTATTAAAGAAATAGCAAAGTAAATTGATGTGTATTCTCTTGTGTTTGCATAGAAATAATATCTATTTATAATCTTTGTATTTAAAATTTTTCTCAAGGTAAATGTATTTTCAGAAAGCAATGATGCATACAATGAACTTTAAATACACAGTTTTACAATTACATAATGACCCGGCCTTTGATCAAGAAATTAAATAAGAGAAGAGACTACGCATTGATGCAAAGAAGAGAGAAAATATTTTTGTTTTGGATGAAAAACATTTTATTTGAAAACAGAAGAGCATTTTTTTTCCCGCCCTCATTAGAATTACTTTCTGAAGCGTTCGCAAACATTTTATGTACAAACAGCAGCTGAAACCTTTGTTTATTTACAGGAAATATGCAAAATGGAGGAGGTAGATATGACTTTTTAAAGCAGTCATCTCTGTCTGACCTGACACATCCACCAGGGGAATTTTGAGAGATTTCCAGAATGATGTTCTTCCCACGTCAAAGCGGGATCTCTGTCATTGACATCTATCATCGTGTGTGGAGATCTTTGAATCATCAGATGTGTGAACTGACCTCTTCAAGCTCTTAAACAGTACGTGTATGATAGACTCTGCTTACATTACATATGATTTTACAGTCTTTTGATTCAATGATTGCTTTCTATGTAGTAGCATTAAATGAGTCAATGATTGCTTTCTACGTAGTAGCACAACTTACAGGTGGGAATGCTTATAACTATTCTTTATCCAAATAAAACTAAAGTACTCTGGTTTTGTAGATGGAAGTCACTTTCTTTGATCTCAATGTCTTTTAACAATAGGTTTAGGACACCAGAAACATGCAGGGTGCAGATTTATATTTTTCTCTCTTACTGACATAAATCAAGTGCAGATTTATCAAGCTGTGAAATATATTAAGTTCACAGGGTTTTAACAAAGGGTTACCAAACCACAAGAACCTGCTGTGATTCAAACTACTTTCAGATGTCCTTTTAATTATATTAAATGAAAGTTTGGGTTGGCTTTGATGCTTATGGGCAAACATCGAAATCTCTTGAAAGAGCTGCTAAAAGTACTCCCTGTTGCTGTAGTTAATATACTACATTGTATGCACACTGCTAGCCAATTTATTCTAGCCACTTTAACAAGGATATCTAGCCTGACAGGCCACACAGAATAGTATCACAAGTCAAGCAAAGCACAAATCATTAGAGGGCTCTGAAAGTTGTTTGACATGCACCACAGAGCTCTTTGTCACACAGCCAATTAAGTGACCAAACAAGGAACTTGAAAATACTCATTAATTTCTTCCTAGCAGTATAAATGGAGCTTAGAATCCTACTTGTCTTATGTGCCAAAGGCATACAAGTAAAACTTGCATAATTCAATTTATACTTTGTCAAAGGTGCAAGTAGCAACTTTGGTTCACAGAGAGTCTGCATTAATAACACACATACACAAATTGAAAGGAATGGGCAAAAATGTTGAGATGCTACATGCCATGATATAAATATCTGGGCTTTGGAATTTCTAGAAATCAATCAAAGTTGCATTTTTTTTATCCTTGGAAAGTTGTGTCAGCATTTCTGAGCAGATTCAGCATCGCTTAACATTACCTCCTCCTCTTTGCAATAAGAACCTCAGTCAATTCCAGAATACCCTACTCTCCTGGTCCTCCTCCTTTAAAGTTGCTTTTCAGTCTCTGTTACTGCTTTCTCTTCCTGTCCCTGGATTCTTTCCTCTTCTATCTCTACTCTCATCCCCTTGATAGAATCAGCCAGTACATTGGCTTTAAATTCCCCTCTAAGCTTAACATTACCAAATTTGTTGGCTAACCTCTCAACTGAACTCCACATTTGGGTATTTAACTGCATATTTAACATCTACATTGCATATCTAATAAGAATCTCAAACTTAAGATGCCCCGTAGTGAGGTTCTGTTCTTGTCACTCCCAAACTGGTCACATTTAGATCATTTCACTAAATGACTACTTCATTCTTCCAGTTGCTCTGGCAAAAAGTGTTCTGCCATTTTAACTCCTCTCTTTCTCTGACAACTCTCATACAACCTCTTAGCATATCTTATTTCACTTAAAAAAAAATCCGGAATCTGGGCTGGGCATAGTGGCTCATGCCTGCAATTCCAGCACTTTGGGAGGTTGAGGTGGGAGGACTGCTTGAGCCCAGGAGTTCAAGACCAGCCTGGGCAACATAGTGAAACCTGTCTCTATAAAAAAAAAAAAAAAAAAATCAAAAAATTAGCTGAGTGTGATGATGTGTGCCTATAATCCTAGCTACTCAAAAGACTGAGGCAGAAGAATCACCTGAGCCCAAGAGGTTGAATCCGAGGTGAGCTGTGATCATGCCACTGTACTCCAGCCTGAGTGACAGAGTGAGACTGTGACTCAAAAAACAAAACAAAACAAAAGAAAAAAAAAAACAGGCTGCTGGGCATGGTGGCTTACTCCTGTAAACCCAGAACTTTGGGAAGCAGAGATAAGAGGATTGTTTCAGTCCACAGGTTCAAGATCAACCTTGGGCAACATGGTGAGACCCCATCTCTACAATAAATAAAAAAAATTAGCCTGGCGTGGTGGCACATGCCTGTAGTTCCAGCTACTTGGATGTCTGAAGTAGAAGGATTGTCTGAGCCCAGCTGGTCCAAGCTGTGGTAGCTGTGAACATGACACTACATTCCACCTGAGTGACAGAGTGAGACTCAGCACTAATATAACTCAAGTTGCCATCATAAACCAACTGGTCACCCAGTTTCAGCTCTTACTTTTCCTGCTATTGGTTATTCTCCACTTTTAAAACATATCAAATAATGCCATTCTCTGCTTAGAAAGCAACAGTGGTTTACTGGCTGTCTCTGAACAAAAGCTGAAGTCTTTACAATGGTCTAGCAGAATCTGGGCATTGCTGCACTGCAAATGGATGCCAAGTGGTTCTCTGCTTTTTCACTCTGCCCCAGTGGCACTGGCCTTCTTCCTGTTGTCTGCTAAAATGCTTTTTCCTGCATATCAGCAGATCAGACTCCTTTATTTCTTTCAGAATTTTGCTGAGATATCATCTCAGTAATTAATTTCTTGCTTTACTTTTCTCTATAGCATTTATCTTCTGGCATATCTTTATTTTACATATTTAGTGTATTGTTTATATTCTGCCACTAGAATTGTCACCCTAGAAGAGGAAGTAGGGATTTTTGCTTATAATATACCCTGCTATATTCCCAGTGCTGATAAGATTATTGGGCACATGTGTTCAACTAGCAATTATTAAATATTTTTATTGTTGACTATTATGTAATGTTTTACAGTCCAAGATAGAGATGGGTTTGCATTGTTGATTCTTAGGATAGAGATTTCTAGTGGATTGTTAAGGTAAAAAAAAAAAAATCAATAAATAAAATGAACAAACTATAGTTCCAAATTGAAATAAGAAGAGGACTTGCTTTGAATATTTTGTAAGCATTAAAAAATGCATAGAACCCCTGCCTTTCAACAATAAAAGAAGAAAAAGAAAGAAAACCAAAATATCCGTGTGCTTATTTGTTGTTTTGGTTCACATCTATTAATCATTTTTTTCTGATCAGTTCTCAACCTAGCTATGCAGGTAACAGCAGTTTCTAAACAATATCTCAAAGGATTCATATCAATACCTAGATGTACTTATGTTTCCAATTAAGCACAGTTGACGGCAGACTCTCTAGGGAGAACATACCACATCTAAGATTTATAGGATAAAAGAAGTTATTGATAAAAATGAAAATATATTTCTTAACTAGAAAAATGTTCTGCTTTTCAAGCAGTAAAAATAGACACCAGTAATTCTTAATAGTTCCTGCTAAAGAAGAGAACAATGCTAACAAATATTGCTATTTAAAAGATGACAATGTGAGATTGAAAGATGAAGAAAAAAATTTCAAATCTCAGTTATGATTACATTTATAGCAGGCCAGGCGTGGCGGCTCCCGCCTGCAAGCCTAGCACTTTGACTGAGGCGGGAAGATTCCTCCTTTAATGTAGAGTTATTACATTTTCTACTTGTTTTTTCTTCTCTTAAGATGGTAACTTTTTAATCAGATTCTTCTCTGCATAGAAAAGAACTTTAAAGCAAATTACGTTTGTATGTGACCTTAATATGGCAGCACAAAATAATTACGACAAAGTCATTTGACCCTAGTCTCAAAAAAACAAATTGGAAAAAAATTTGTCTGACTTTGTTTCATCTCTGAAATACAGTGCAAAAAAAAAAAAAAAAAAAAATCAAGAAATATAAACCAAATGATCTAGCCTGCCTCCTACTGCCAAATGATGAGGTTGGTCCTGCAAGATGATAAAAAATCATTGTTATTCTTTAATTATGGTATTAAAACAGCACAGGATGCATGTCAGGGGAGCAGCAATAGTACCACTGGTGCTAGTTGTGTCACCTTGAGCCAGTCATTTCATCTTCTCAACTAACACATCTTCAAAGTTCCCTTCTGGTAATATTCTATCACAGCAACTGTTGAATATGCATGCATGCATAACACACACCTTACTTGTATTCTTTGGTATAAAAATCTTTTTTTTTTTTTTTTTTTTTAAGAATAGTGTCTACCTATATTTCCCAGGCTATATTCAAACTCCTGGACTCACACAATCCCCTTGCCTTAGCCTTTTGAGTAGCTGGAACTACAGGCATGCACCACTCTGCCCAGCAAAACTGTTGTCTGAAGGTATTATCCCAAGATATAGAAATGATGTACTTTACTATGACACATGCCAATTTTTATTTTTTGATAGTCAACAAAGATTTTAGTGTGATCTAAAATTACAACTAAACAAAAAGAAAAATAAAACATACTGGACCCAATGTTTTTGTTTTTTTTTTAAATTCTTGGGATGCAAGTATAATGGAATTTAGGTAATTCACATATTATTTAAAATATCATTCCTATCATTTTTAATTGTTTATTTATAGATCAGTTATCACTGTTGACAACTGACAGTTCAAATTTCACTGGGTTTTTATTTATATGTGAAATAGACGAAAAGTTGAAGGCTAGAAGACATAAAAGATAGATTTAGATAATTCATAAATTAGACACTGAGCCTTTAAATAATTGAAAGCAAAATGGATTTAGACAGCCAAAATCAACCTTAGAATAATCATTGCTTGTGCCTATGAAAAAGTCATATTTTTTAGGAAACTTAGGATGACTAAATGATTGCATCTTATTTCAAACTTAATGCATAAGGCACTTCAAGTGTATTTCACACCTATTTCATAGGGAGCTCTGAATATACTCTGAGCATAGAAGCAATATGGAACATAAAACAAGTCTTTAAGATTCAAATAAACTAAAGTTTAAAATATTATTCACTTTGGAATATCATGGAATAATAATCTACATTAAGACCAGCAGACATAGTGCTGTACATCTGTGAGCAGAGCATTTCTGCTTCACCAATATTCTGTTTGCATTTGATCTTATCAGCTGTTTAGTCAATAGCTGAAATATTTATTCATAGTCAGTCAACTATAACACTAGGAAATCAGCCATTGAATAAACTCTTCTATTAATTTTCCATCAGAGGTTCATGTTTGAATGACCATGCATTTCATAGGTTTGAATACTGAAAGGCTAATTATCCCAAAGGCCCCATTAAAAGGAGAGCATAGATCGCAATCAAAAAACAATCCTAATATTGCTCAGCTCAAAAATGATCTTCAGCTTTCAGTGCTAAAGAATACTTCAATTTCTCTACCTATTACACACACTAAGAGTATAGGTCACTTACATATGACTTTCAATGCTGAAGAATATTTCAATTTCTTCTACCTATTGTACACTAAAAGTATAGGTCATATACCCTAAAGCAATTTGTTTCCCAAACCTTAGAAAAATAAAACTGGACAGTTTCTTAAACACAAAGATCCATTGTGTTATACAGTAAAATGCAAATTAAAAGTTTATCTTCTTAACTCTGTTCAATGTTCAAATTATTTTTCCTTTTAAATGACTGTCTTGCAAAATGCCCTTATTATTCTTATTCTTTTTTTTTTTTTTTTTGAGTTGGAGTCTCACTCTGTCGCCCAGACTGGAGTGAAGTGGCCGCTCCCGGCCACCGCAGCCTCCACCTGCTGGGCTCCGGTGATCCTTCCGCCTCAGCCTTCCAAGCAGCCGGAACTACAGGCATGTGCTACCACTCCCGGCTGATTTTTTTATTTATTGTAGAGATGAAGTCTCGCTGCCCAGGCGGGTCTCGAACCCGTGGCCTCAAGCAATCCACTCACCTCAGCCTCCCAAAGGCGCGGGATTACAGGCTGAGCCACCGAGCCTGGCTTATTATCCTTATTCTAATGGCTTTAAATTTAGGATAAAATGTACAAAATGTGCTATCTTTTTCATTTTTTAAAATAATTTCTCATCCTCAGAAAAAATCTTGAGAATAAAAGTGGTAAGAATTGAAAAGTTATAAGACATGCTATCCCCAACACTGCACTTTAGCATTTGAGAAAACAGCAGAAGCAGGAAGGCAGCTCTCATCTTCCCCTTGCCCTTCTTCCCTGAAGCAAATCATAAAACTGAGGAAAAATTTTCTAACCTTTCCCTGAAGCAGGTCATAATATCCTCCTTAGAGAGATGCCCTCCCTGTACCTGTAGGAAAGGATCTGAAGACACAGAGATGCCAAGAAGAATCTGAACAAACAGGCCTTGCTAAGTTTCTCCAGTTTATTACCATTAGATCATTCTCCCCTTTGCCCAGTCATATTTCCCCATGACTATCCACTTTATCAAAAGCATAAAAATACACGGGTTTGCCTATTTCTTTGAGTCATTTTTCCAAAGGCTCCAATGTCACACATAACTTTTATTAAAATAGTTTTATGTTTTTCTCTTGTTAATCTGTCTTTTGTTACAGAGACCTTAGTCATGAACCTAATGATAGGTCAGGAAAATCAATCTTTCCTTTCCTGCAGAATCAACACATAATAGACAAGTTCAGACATCTACAGATTTAACTGACTTATAGGAACCACTTATAATGCATTCTTGTGTGCTGAGGAGACTTGGAAAACATCAAACCCAATCAAAGTGATCAGTACACATGCCCAGAATGAGAGTATAAATGAAAGAACCCGAATCTACTCAACAGTATTTTAATCTACCTGAAGTTTTAATGTACTAACATTTATTAATCAATATTTTCCACTAGACGGTAAAAGCCTAGGATAGGGACTGTGCTATATTTGTTTTGCTCACTAATATTTGTTGAGGAGATGAAGAAATTCATGTATGAAATTTTTAAATAGAGCAGCTGGAAGAAAAAGAATTAGCAAGCCAGAATTAAGCAAATGACTGTAGCTACCATACAGAGATATCTCCATTTATTAAAATGTTTACTGTACTGTGCTTTTTACAATCTGACTAAATTTTTCCCAAGGTCTTCTAGTTCCTTTTGTTATGATTTTACGCTCACTAGTCACTTCTTGATTTTAATCCAAGCCTCAGTTTTATAATACCCAGGAGGATAGAGGATGTGAATATTCAGATCATTAGAAAGGTATAAATGATGAAATTTAGTGTTTACATCAACTTAACCTTTTAAGAATTTCAAGTTAAAAAAATCACTGCCTCAATATTATGTTCAACCTTGAATTAACTCCTAAGATTTAGTTTAGACTGCCAGTCTCATAGCCATTAACTTGGTTCCTGAATGCTTCTTCTTTAAAAATGTTTTGCTATGTATGCATGAAGAATAAAGTTTACAGTCAAACAATTTTCATATTTTTTTCACCTTCCTTCTTCCTCCATTCCTTTCTTGTAAAAAAACACTAGGGGGTCTGCTTCTATGAGTGTTCTCTTTCATACAAAACCCACAAACATAGGAATGGTTTATTGCTTAGAAATAAATTAGAACATGTTAGCCAGACAAAAATTGCATTTGCATTGGCATAAACATTTTTTGCAATCATTGAGAGAGTAAGATAGTTCACACGCATATCTTCAGCCAATAAACAGTTCCATTTTGGAACAAAAACATGATATTCCAAGTATCCTGGACTACTTGCTGTCTTAAAAGACTTTGATTTGAGTTTCTTTGCTTTTTTTCCCCCAACCACTAGATGACTAGAGAGTTTCATTTCTGAATGACTTGTTACTCAAATATCAGCCTGTCCACAGTGTACATGAAATGCTTTCATACCCACCTCTGTGAAAAAAAAAAATTAGAGGTTTTTATATGACGCCCAACTCACCTCTTAATGATGATCAAAATATTCACATCCCAAGTTGCACCTCCATTTTATTCTGTGTTCCTCTTGACAGAGCATTGGCACTGCCGTTTTTTTAAGCACACACCCTTCCGTGTATTCTCATTTCCACCCTTCATGCCCTCGCTGAAAATTCTTTAGTTCAACAGGGTACATGTTTCTAACAGATGTCCATACATTTTATCGCAACAGAGACATTCAACAACTTAACACATTTATAAAAACGCAGAAAGTACCTGGACATAGGCTCTGCAAGAGCGCTCTCTTTTCTGAAGCTGAATCCATTAAGACAGCAGATTCAACACAGGATAGAAAAAACAAGTTAGTGACAGAAGAAAACAAGAAAAAAATCCAAGAACACATTGACACAAAACACCTTATTTTGTCTTTCACCATCTTCTAGAAGAACAGTGGAAGCTAAGCAGCAGCAAAATGTAAGCAATGGCTTGAAAAAGAGTAGCCAACATCCCTCCAGAACAACTTAAGTGAAAATTGGATGGTATACAGCGGTTAATGATAGCAAGAAATCTTTGAATAAATTTAGTATGAATTAGTGAAAATCAATATACTTCATTGGAAATGATTCATTTCACATCAGGTTAGTTAATTATTTATGAGCAACAAATGAAGACATATGAAGTTAAAGAAATTACATCAAAAGTTGGAACCCATTTTTCAAAGATAGATTATTTGTGGTCTACAGGTAAGATACACGGATAATGTGCACCACAAATCGTGTTTGCTCATACATACAAAAAATTCTATTTATTGGGAAAATAGAAATGCCCATTTATTATGACTATTTGAGTCAAAGGGAAAAATACCAAAATGGAAGTAATTTAAAAGATGAAAACAATGTGATTAATCTCTTAATTTATCTGTTTTTACTTATTGAAAAACTTCATTTGACAGTTTCTACCAAAATAAACCAAATTATGCATTTTAGCAACTTTGGCGGGGTAAGAAGCCTATTTGTGTTTGTTTGCACAGAGTGATGTTTTTCTGGGCAAAAGGTTGACAGCAACTCATATTCAGTTCCCCCAAAATTTCCCTGCTGATGAAATGAAGTTTATTCACCCTGTTCAAATAAATGAGCCATAATTTCATACATTAGATTGTGGATTTTTCTCTTTCTCTCTCTCTCTTTTTTTCTTCAGTAGCCTTGATTGTTGAAGGAGAAAATTACTCAGTTTTAAGAAGCAGTTACTCTGATGCCTTTTGTGTGGCTAAGACTCTCCCAACTCTAATTCATGCATTCTTCAATGAGCATAGAGCAGTTACTCCTCTAAAGAATTAAGTGAGGAATGAGTGAGTGCAAGTAAATTGCCAGGGCTGTCATTTGGATCACTGACTCGCATCATGGTTTGCAGGACTCTAAACCCTCCAGAATTTCAATGGGGCGCACGATTGATTTGTATGGAGTTGACTTTACACATCCGATGGGTTATAGCTGCTTCAGGGAAAGTGGGAACCACAGGAAATGAGAGCAAGCCAGCAAGCACGTGAATAACCTTTGCCCTCCCATCTCCTCACCCCATCATGCAAATTAACATATGACAAACCACATTATATAAACAATTGAAAAGAGCCAAATGGGAAACAAAAGAGAACATTAAAAAGCTTCACAAATGGAAATTCGCCCATTATGTAGTTATTTGATATTCAGAGTAGGCAAGCTGATTAGCTGTAGCCAGTTAGAATGTGACATTAATTGCCAGCTCTACCTGATATTGTCAGACATCAATACCATTTTTAAATAAAGATACAAAATATTGCTATAACAAGTCATGTTATGGATATGTAACGTTAATAGAAATGACTACTTCCAGTACATTATGATAACAATAGCTGGCAGCAATATTCATTAATAGCATCCAGTCAGCCAGGGCAATAACACATTAAAAACACAGCATGCCCAGATTATATAGGCAGCTGTGGATTATATTCTATCAGGGGATTGGTTACGATTCTATCAGGGGCATAACTGACAAAAATAACTCCTTTATGCTCAGCATGAAAAGAACTTTAATAATTCATATCAAATAGATAAAATTGTTTAACTGTTTTCTACAGATGATATCACAGACAAACACCTGGATTTGCCAAATAAAACATCTGGGTTTTCTACGTTAAACAATTGTTATTTTAAAAATTTCTTTCATTCTGGTGAGCAAAATTCTTATCCTAGTAAGACACAAAAGAATTAAACATATTAAAAGATCATTCTGTGGAGTCATTTTTCATTCTAAAAAGGAATGTTATTTTAGTGAATTCCATAGAGGAACATTAGTCTGTCACTGTCAAATTCTTGCCTTTTTTTTTAAAGTAATAAGACTACCATGATATTCAAGGCCCCAAAATCAAGTTTCAATCAATGAGCATCTCTGCTATGCAAATACCATTCAGGGTATACATGTTATTTGATAGTAAACAATGCTGATGTTTTTCAGCATGTGATATTCTGTTCCATAAATAAATAATATTCCATACAAATATGTAAAATATATTTTGTTTAATCAATAAATGCTCATTTTATTTATAGAAATATAAATAAAAATTCATAAATGCACTGTATCTGAAACTTTAAAAATCCTTTCTTTATTTGCAATTCAAATTTTGGGGAATATATTTAAACTTTTAAAATTTTAATAAGAGTGATGCAAAATCTGAATGATTTCAAAAATCAAAAGGAAATAAAAATTAAAACTTATTTACTTGCCTGAGCTTTAAAAAGTACTAATAGGTAGATTATCTCAGTTTAAAAATATCTATGGTAGATTATTAATATTCTCTTGTTACTATTTTTAAATTTCTACTTATTGATTATACATTTGTTTAACTGTCAATTATTTTAATATAAAGGTTTGAAGGAGGGGTAAGAAACAAAAGAAACTGCATGCATCCACTGTAACTTTGTCAGAATTTAGCATACAAAACAGAGTAACTACCATGGAAAATAGAATTGCAAATTCAAACTACATATGGATAGATGATCATTCATTACTTCTTTAGATTAAAAGCAAATAGTTCCATTATTATAATGAAATGGTAAAATGAATTGAATATAACTAGTGATTTCTTTTTAGAATCAGATTGTGTAGGAGGACAAAAATTAAGCAGGGAAGCCTTCCTGAATGTACTACTTTAAAGATATGCATAACTGGGGTCCTTACCTTGTTCAAACTCCGTGCTGCACTATCTTTTCCACCTGGAGTCAGGTTCCGGAGCTGCACATCCAAGAGACCAACCAGCTGGTCCATGGCACGGACAGAGTAGGTGATATCCCCAGCGTTCAGATGATTTCTTGTCTGTTCAGCCAGTTCCCTAGCAATGTTGGCAGCTGTCTCTCCAGATTTCAACTACAGTTTTGAAACAACAAAAAGGAAAGCGATCTTATACAAATACTTTCCTTGGTCTCTTTTTGACAATTGTTTTTGCATGTAATTTTTATTCACTGATTCAAGAAATAGTTGCTACATGTCATCTTCACCTGAAATGCACCCCCTAGTTTTTCCTGTGAATTCATCTTTTTCTTCAAAACCCGACTTCAAAGTCATGTCTTCAGAAGACTCTTCCTGAGAAATCTTGCTCCTAAAAATTATTCTTACCTTAATCATCTATGTGGGTGGTTAAGTCTAAGATTTGCTCCATTATTTTTTCTGTGTTTCTAAATTGGACTTTGTTGAGTGTGTTGTGATTCCCCAACCATATTTTAAGTTCTCAGAGGCAAATACAAATTTCCCTTTGCACCTAGTTTAGCACTTAACTCACAATGAAAGTCATCAGTTGCTTAAATTCTGCAAAATTCTACTCCAAATAAAAGTCCTGCTTTACAAAGTGATTTTCACCTTCTTACTAATGACATAATAAGAAACTTCACTTACACTAAGTAGCAAACTATTGTTTAGTTTCAATTTTTTTCTAAACATACATGCTGATTTTTCAAGTATATTCTACAAAAATGTATCAAATTGTTAACCTTTCAAAGGTGTCAAAAGAGAAAAAGGCAAGTACTTCATGATCATTTGAACAAATTTGATAACCATGTCTAATAAGAGATAGAAATTTATATTAACTTATAAGAAAGTCATGGAAAACAAGAGAAAAAAGAAGTAAATAAGTGCAATTTCCCAATTTATAATTTTCTTTATCAGTTTGAAATTAAATTAGTTCTGTCATATTCTCTTAACAATGCCTAGCTTGCCCTCTAATCAAAGACAGAACCAGTTTCTCAGAGGTAGCTATTGATAATTGTTCCACCCATAAGAAGCAAGTATCCTAATCAGTCTTTTGCTACCTTTATGACACAGATGGAACCCATCACCATGGCTACAATTATATGACCGGCCCACCTATCTGCCTGCCGCCTGTGTGGCTCAGCCTGTAATCCCGCGCCTTGGGAGGCCGAGGTGAGTCAATTGCCTGAGCCCGCGGGTTCGAAACCCACCTGGGCAACTTGGCGAGACCTCATCTCCACAATAAATCAAAAAAATTAGCGGGGCGTGGTAGCGCGCGCCTGTAGTTCCAGCTACTTGGAAGGCTGAGGTGGAAGGATCGCCGGAGCCCAGCAGGTCGAGGTGCGGTGGCCGGGAGCGGCCACTGCACTCCAGTCTGGGCCACAGAGTGAGACTCTGACTCAAAAAAAAAAAAGAAAAGAAAAGAAAAGAAAAGAAAAAAGAACACCACCCAATCACCTGGTCCCACAAAAGGGTGGGTTTAAAGGCATTCAACATCAAGCAGTCATTTGCCATTGCTTTGCAAAGCTCTGGTCTGGCCATGTGGCTCTTTGAACTATGACACCATATTTTCCTAAGCTTTGGTCCCCTCCCCTACCTTGGGGAGGTAAATCAATCTCTCTCTCCCCCCATTTTACTTCATAAATAAACTATATTTCCCAATGTACCTTCTGTGCAATTCTTTGCATCTTTCACATGGCATTGGATCACACATCTGGTCTGACCTTTTTAAAATTTTGGAGGCCTTGCTGAGATTCTGACCTAACAGTCTCTTACTTTATATTCCCACATTCCAAAGTTTGTTAATGGTTTGATAGGTATCTTTCCAAACTTTAACTTGTCCTATTATTTAAATACATAATAGTGTTATTATTCAAGAAATAATATTCTTTTCTTTTTTAAGGGCAGTCTAACAAATAACACTGAATCACAAACAAAAAGAAAGTTACAAGGAACACAATTAAAACTTGTCAGAAAGGTCCTCACTGTCTGCTGAGGAATGCTTAGAGTTTGTAGCAGGATTGAATGTTAAAGAAATATAATACATAAACTGAAGTGATTGGGATACCTAAAAAGTAAAAAAAAAAAGTTAATAACATCAAGCATTGGCAAGGGTTTGTGGAAATGAATATTTCCCTCATAAACTATTACTACGAGTGTATATTTGTACAGCCCCAATGTAGAGCAAATTACCAGTATCTATCAAACTTTGACATGTGAAGACTGCATAACCCAGAGAATCAACCATAGAAAATAATTGCACAAATACGCAAAGAGAAATGTTCGAAGATGTTCATTCCAGCTTGCATATGATGGAAAACAAATGGGTTATAACTATGTAAAACTACTCAGGTGTATCTGTACCAAGTTAATTTTTTTAATTAAAAAAAATTTGTTTTAAGCCAGTCTAATTTAGCAGTGGGGGGGTTGTATACCAACTTTACTCACATTAATGTAAGTTCTCATATCATGTAATATTATATAACAGTTTAAAAATATGAAAGTGATTATTGTTAAGACCAATCTTCAGGGTATACAATATTGTATTAAGCGCAGATAAAAATTACTTATATATATGTACTAATATATATTTGCATGTAATTTGAGAAATATAAACATACTACATATGTAATTATATACATGCTACTATGCAAAATAACATATAATGTTTTTGTCTTTATTCTTCATACATATGCATAGTTATATGTTTAAACACATATAAAATGCCTTAAAAGTGAGAATCAAAGGAAATTCTTATCTGTGATGTTATTTATTTATTTGAGTCAGGTTCTCACTCTGTCACCCAGACTAAATTGCAGTGACACAATTATGGACGGCTCACTGCAGCTTTAACCTCCTGTGACAATAAGTAATAAGTGATCCTTCCACCTCAGCCTCCCAAGTAGCTGGGAATATAGGCACAGGCCACCATGCCCTATTCATGTTTTATTTTTTTGTAGAGATCATGTTTCACTATGTTGAACTACTGGGCTCAAGCAATCCTCCTGCTTCAGCCTCCCAAAGTGTTGGAATTGCAGGTATGAGCCACCAAACCCAACTAGTAATGTTAAAATTTTTCAAGAAGAATATGATCAAGTATTATTGTATAGTTAATAAGTACTTTTTAGAAATTCTTTAAAAAGGCAATACTTGCACTGAGTTTAAGGAATTTGTAAAACATAGTCAGGATCCTTATTACTAAAATACCTGTAAGAACAGACAGAATGCATTATAGGGTTCAAGGATAAATATCTAACAAATTCAAGGTAGATCAAAGTAGCATTCAAGGTCTCCTGGTGGGTCATGAAAATACTTTTAAGTGGTCACAAAGTGACATAAATGTGACGATAATTCATACATTTAAGTTTTATAGATACTTTTGTGCTACTTACTGATAATCTAGTATATCGATTAAATTCTAAAATTCCACATGTTCTGTTTAAACAGAGCTAAACGAAAGATATGCAAAGACATCCAGAATGGTATAATGGACACTGGAGACTTAGAAGGGAGGGGGGAGGTGAAGGAGGAACATAAAAAAATCACCTACTGGGTACTATGTGCACAGGTGGGTGTGGTGGGTACACTTAAAGCCCTGACCAAAACTATTTGTACCCCTCCAAAGCTATTGAAATAAAATACAATAAAATGAAATTCAATATCTAGTAACTATATTAATGAGATGTTAATATATTCACAGTATTCAAATTCAGTATCCCATCAGTAAGTCCGAATACCTGATATAATTGATTGGAAATTTTGTGAAACTCCAACTGAGCACAGGAATATCAAGATAGCTGGAATTTCTGTAATTTTCCAAAGGGACATTCTTTTAATTAATGCATCATTTGTAGTGTCTGTATCTTCCATTCGTTAAAGTTTTCCACCTATTCTTTCTTATAATAATAAACATATTTGTAGAATTATTATTGCTTTATTTTGTTAATTATGAGTTTTTGTGTAATTATTTTGTTGTCAGTATGATTTTTTTCCCTTCCGTTTGTTTGTTACCATATAATACTTTTTCTATCAGAAAAAAGTTAGGGTTAGATGGACTTGGGGGGTGTTTTGAGTCGCTTAAATGTATCAAGGTGAAAAAAATAGAGAACTACTAAACTAGGCAATATCTTTAAAACTAAGAATACAAGTGTTGACTTTCATCATATTTATCAGTAATCATTACGAAAAGCAAATTAGTTATCAGAGAAAAAAATAGTACTGGTATTCTCATAGTGTAATTCAATTTTTTTTTCTGTGTAGTTATACAAGCACAGTCCTCAATATGAATTATTATACTATTGAGATGGGAAAAGATATAATGGAAAAGAAGCCTACATAATTCCTTTATATAAAAATTTTAACTTTTCTTTATGTACAGTAATGAAAAAGCTGAAAATGCAGGAGACCAAACATAACTGCTTTCAACATAAAAGATAATGATGAGAACATCAGCTATTGTATCAATTAACAGTTCAATAACAGTTCAGTTTTATAAATCAGTGAGTCAGATATGAAAATCGCTAGTGGATTCTCTTAAAATATAGTGACTATATTTTAGCATTCAAGAAGTATTTTCTTATGAAGAATAAACTTAATGTAAAAGAACTCTGAATTTCAATGTTCAATAACAAAAATGTTGTAAGAAAAAACTGGAGTACAAACAGGTTATAACAAATGTTTATAATAAGAATATGAAAAGTAGATTTTTAAAGTAAAATAAAAATTCCTGTAACTAATTATTCTTTCTGATCCTCTCTTCACCTTTATTTTTTTTTTCACTTTTATTTTTAAAAAATGTTAGAGACACAGTCTTGCTATATTTGCTCAGCCTCGAACTTCTGGCCTCAAGTGATCTTCATGCCTCAGCCTAGCAAGTCATTGAGACTACAGGCCCTTTTTTCATCTTAAAAGTGAATGCATCATAGCATTTTTTTTTCCATTTTTTCAACAATTGTTTGAACACTTGTTATTTCCTGAGAAAATAAAAATGAATCTTATATAGCTCTTGCCTTCAGGAAGCTACATTCCACCAGTTGAGATTGGGGTGGGATATATAAAGGCATATAATATCAACTCAACACTGCAATTGTAATAATAGAAATGTGTATAAGGTATTATGGAACACAGGACCGGAACTATTAACACCTGGGAAAATGGAGGCAGAGCATGAAAAGGTAACAACCAAAGGAAACTTTAAAGGATAAGATGAACATGATCAAGTCAGGTGGAATACTGGTGGGCGCTATAGAGTAGACAACACACTCTAAGGCAAAAATATGGTACATGAAAAGTAAAAGTCTAGAATAACCATGGTTTGCGAAGGCAAAGTACTACAGGCACAACAAAGAGAGAAAAAGCATTTATTTCTACCTTCAAAATCCAATATTGCTACCTGTTTATGTGTATTTGTGTGTACATATTAAGCACATATTTATGTCTCATTTTTGTAAAGATAGGATGAATATATATATATATATATATACCCATCCATTGAGCTATCCATCTTTTATTTCAACACTTAATCATTCAAGTTATGTTGATTTGTTCTTTGACCAACATTTGCATTTCGATAGCACTGTGTTAAGGTCTGGGGGTGCCATGGTGAACAGAATGTTTTATAATAAGGAGTTTATATATTAGCAATAAAAAAGCTATTAAAAGCCGGGCTCGGTGGCTCAGCCTGTAATCCCCTGCCTTTGGGAGGCTGAGGTGAGTGGACTGCCTGAGCCCGCAGGTTCAAGACCCGCCTGGGCAGCGAGACCTCATCTCTACGATAAATCAAAAAATCAGCCAGGCTTGGTAGCGCGCACCTGTAGTTCCGGTTACTTGGAAGGCTGAGGTGGAAGGATCGCCGGAGCCCAGCAGGTCGAGGCTGCGGTGGCCGGGAGTGGCCACTGCACTCCAGTCTGGGCGACAGAGTGAGACTCCAACTCAAAAAAAAAAAAAGCTATTAAAAATTTAAATGTACAGTTATTTAACTTTAATTTTGTTGAGAGCAATATAGAATCCCAGCATGGTGGGGTAGTTTCAAAATGTTTTAACCTGGTGTATGAAGTTAGGGGATAATTTAAGAAACGTTTTTCTGAGGAAGAATGTTTAATTTGAGTGGAATGGAAAAGACAGAATTAAGCTGGGAGGTGGGTGGGGGCCGCCGGGCAGAAGGAACAGCTCTCAAGAGGGAGGGACATGGAGTCTTAGGGAAACAGTACAAAAGGTAATATCTCTGGGATTTATGGATTGGAGAGGTGGGTTAGGAGCAGCTTCATGGATTGGAGAGGTGGGTTAGGAGCAGCTTTCGAAGTCCTCCTTTGAGACTCTTGATGAAGAATCAGGGGATTGTGTAAGCAACAACAGGAAAGTACTGAAGAGTTTATATAGGAGCATATATAGGAGCATTCCCATCAGATCTGTATTTGAAATCAAATTCAGGAAAATGGTTTAGAGGGTTCAGAAGTTAATCAAAAATCTGGTGAGTAAAAGTCACTGTGCAATGGGGTCGTGGGTGTGAGGAGAAGTAAAAAACAGTGACCTGACGGGAGAGAGATTTACAAGTACACCTGACAGGCCTAGTGTTTGACTGGACTTGGGAGGGGGGGAAAGGGAAGCACCAAGATCATCTTTGGGTTTCTGGACATACATAACTCCACAGTGGAGCCATTAACTGGATCTTCCCATAGCTGCTGTAACCTTAGTTCAGTTCCACGGACATATTTTCTCACTGGCCATCACTGACCATGTACTCTGCAATGTCACCAGAAGTAACTCTTTCTGATTACTCTATTTAGTCCTTTCATTCCAGGAATTGTGGACTGCAATGATCTTATTTCCAAACAAACAAAAAACAAAAAATGCATATTTTGATGTTGGCTCAAGCTTTCTGTGCACAGAGGCAGAGTTGAAATAAAGTTATTCCACATATCCCAGCTTACAGACAGCACTAACACTTCTCTTACTAAAGTTTACTAAAAATATTTCTCAGAAATAAGGACATACACACTAAGAATTTTATGAGTTTTGTGAGGATTAGTACATTAATGCCTGTGTTTATTGATATGGTAGGATTATATCCAGGACTTGACTAGGGAAGGAGAAACCCTGTAGTTAAGGATAATAGTTATTATGGAGACAGATACTATTTACATTTTAAATTTTTCACAAGTAAAAACAATTTTATTTAAAACCAGCTTTGAGCTTTTATTGTTTCTACTAATCAAGGGATGAAATAATTCATGAAAAAATTACCCATAGTGTTTAAGTCCATAACTACCATTTCTTTGAGAGAGATTCCTATTTTACTAAAAATCTGAGTCAAGGTGGGTATATACAAGTAACAAAATGCTTTTATCTTACGTTGGAGGAAGATTAAATAAGTCTGAAGTCTTGGAAGCCCCCACAATCCCTGACAAAATAAAGAAACATTCCATGCTTTCATTCCATGCTAAGTTTTAAAAAGTTAAAATGGGGAAATTAAGATATAGGAGACAGAATTCAACCAGTCTCCCAGGGTAAATAACTGGCTTATTTTATATCATAACTGGCAACATCATTTCTAGAGTTTCCCATTCTTCTTCTTTAGAAAGCACAACAATAACCTTGCATTATCTCAAAATCTGTCAGTAGCTTGTGTACAAACAAAAGAAAAGGCACTCAGATTATTTTATTTTATTTTATTTTTTGAGTTGGAGTCTCACTCTGTCGCCCAGACTGAAGTGCAACAGCCGCTCCTGGCCACCGCAGCCTCGACCCACTGGGCTCCGGCGATCCTTCCGCCTCAGCCTTCCAAGTAGCTGGAACTACAGGCACGCGCCACCACACCCGGCTGATTTTTTTGATTTATTGTAGAGATGAGGTCTGGCTGCCCGGGCAGGTCTCGAACCCGCGGGCTCACGCAATCCACTCACCTCAGCCTCCCAAAGGCGCGGGATTACAGGCTGAGCCACCGAGCCCAGCTGGCACTCAGATTATTAAAAATAGGAAGAGACTATTCTCTGCGACAATTCAGGCAATTCTTTGTCACATAATAGTTAGACCAGGCAATGGAGTAGGAAGCTGACCTCACTTTGCATGTAAATAATAAGGAAGCTATTCAGAAATGCAATATCACCAAATTGTAAATGAAAAAAAGACTGGAGAGATTATAAAGTGCAATTATTCTTTAAAGTTATGCAAAATAGAAAATAAAAACTCATTTTTGAAAACTTGAGTGCAAGCTACAGATTAAGCTGAAGCCTTGAGACTATGATTTTATGAATCATTAAGAAAGGTAAGAAAATAAGATATTTTGCCACATGTTTCAGGATGTATAGCTCTGAGCTAACTTGTTGACTTTCAGTAAAAACTTCAAACTACTTTTTTTAACATTAATTTGAAGATTATCTATCTATATCTATATCTATCTATCTATCCCTCATCTATTCATTTACCATTCTACTTACTGTTCCATCCTTCCATCCACTCATCCATCCATCCATCCATCCATCCATCCATCCATCCATCCATCCATCCACCCATCCATCTACATTCATCAAGTCTTCCACCCACTTACCTACTGACCCCTTACCCTCTTCCTCTCCCTTCCCCTCTCCCTCTCCCTCTCCCTCTTCCTCCTCTCCCTCTTTTTATCTCATTGTTGGGGCAAATGTCCCTTTCTATACAACTTATGCTTTTCTATTTTCTCTTTCTGTACAAATTATACTTTTTATTGAATCTCATCATTATGAATGTACCCAAGCAAGTTTTTCTGCAACAAATCCTTTCATGATATCAGTTTACATTTCCTTTGGTGAAAAGTAATCCACTCTTTATTGTTAAACAGATTTTGATCTTTAACTTCACCAGTATTTAAGTGGTTCATATTTATATGTGAGTCAAAACTATCAAGATTCTTTGCCTTTTTTCTCTCTCATGGCCTGACTCTTGGGGGGAAAGGGAGCATAATTCATTTTCTAAAGAATGTGTAAATATAAAATTTTCTTTTTCCAACTAAAGTAAGCATGCTGATTCATTTGCTTGTATACAGTTGCATTCTACAATTGTGGCAACACACTGTGAGCAAATATTACTGATAATAAAATTAATGAGTGATTCTGTTTTATAGATGGGAAAATATGATTCAAGAGTTAATAACTTATCCACCATAACATAACTATAAAGACACTCAGGTCAGTGCTCTTTCCTTAAAAGCCCCAGGAATTTCCCCAGAGGCACTGTAAAAACGAGGAGGAGGCTGATAGGTCTGAATGAGTGTGTCTTTCTAAAATTCATATGCTGAAAACTAATTCCCACCTAATGTGATAATATTATAAAGTGAGACCTTTGAGAGGTGATTAAGTCATGAGGGCAGAGCCTTAATGTATATTAAAGCCTTTATGAAACAGGTATCAGAGAGCTACCCCTTTTTTTCAGGTGAAGACTCAGTGAGAAGGTGTTGCCATTTGAACCAGAAAGTGGGCCTTTAACAGACACAAGATTTGCAGTTCCTTGATCTTGAAATTCCCAGCCTCCAGAATGGTGGAAAATAAACTTTTGTTGTTTATAAGCCATCCAGACTATGGTATTTTATTATAGTGGCCTGAACAAACTATGACAGAAGTGCCTTACCTTTCAGGGTACATTCATTCACAAAACTCTTGGGACAGAAAAAAAACAGCATGTTTTAATAAATCTTTTTTTGGGGGGAGGGCATTTTTTTTAACTTATGCTTTCATTGGGGATTAAAAAGTACTCCTTTTCTTTAAAAGTTTGAAGTTTACACAAACATGCTAGGGAGGAAAAAGGAATGTATAATTAAAGGTATCTATTTTACTTCAATTTTTCAACATGATAAAAAGAGTCAGTTAAAGTGGCAGGTAGGAGGTCAGAGCAGATGAGACAGAATAAAAATAGGAAAGGCAAGGCAGGAGGGTGAAAGGAGTACAGAAATATGGGAAAGAGAAGAGAGGTGAGAGAAGGGAGTAGAAAAAAGCTGAGGACCATGCTGGGTACTTTCTATTTGCTAATTTAGGGCCACTTTTTACCTGCCCACCCTGCTTTCTGCCCTAGGAGGTAAAATTAATGGAAGTCATTAAAAGTGCCCTTCTCGTCTGGCTTCCAGTTGAATTTGGCCAATGAGGTGACTGGAAAGGTGAATGGAAGGAGGACAATTTAGGTCATGGTATTTATTTTTCTTTGGTGAAAGGTCACCTGGGACTATGCTATGTCCCTTGTCTACAGGTCATCTTTCCTCTAAAGGACACTTGGCTCCAGTCTTTGATTACTCCTTTGACCTGGTATCCTACAGGTCTGGAACTGGGAACAGCTCCTCTCTGCTACTAGCTCTGAGTTCCTGCTCAATCACTTGCAGTTTGTCATTGCTGGCCCAATACCATTGCAAACAAAACCTCCTCAAATGTTTTGTCTGTATATTGTTGGGACTCTGGTACTGAGGAAGGAGATAAAGAAAGGGATGAATTGTCTAGAAGATGCTTTGAGGAGAAAGGAGAGAAAATATGGACACATTGAACTCTGCAACAGATTCTCTTTTGGAGGTTTACAATGCTAATGTTTAAAAGTGTTGGGAATTTGTAGTAAATAAACCTGTTCAATCACCATTTGTATTCAATGAGTAGAGTAAATATTTGGAGGCATAAGGGATACAACCAGATAAAGAGTGGGCAAAGTGAAAAGAGACAGCCTAGGTAAGTGAGTGTAGGGCTATGAAGGCAATCATAATCTAAACACACTTGTGTAGAGACTAAACATGATTCTTTTTTTTTTTTAACAGGATGTCTTGATGAAGGTAGTGTCAGCTAAAACACTGGCTCCATCACCGGCCTTGGGCTACTTGCATAAATTGATTCAGAGTGCTCAAAAACCTCTTGTCCTTTTGAAGATTTTATAAATTTATGAGTAATCAATTTAAGATATTTTATAAATTACAATCACCTAAATTCTTTAACTTAATGTAATTATAATACAGCATCATTTTCTAAGCTCTACAGGATTACACATAAATGTTCTGGAAGAATAGGATGTATTTATTTTGAAACAAATACATCCTGTCCACAAATCAAAAGGGCCACAGCTGTCTGGTCTTTGAAAGGAATTATCTCTTTTGTCCTAAGATTAGCAGAAAAGAAAAGAATTAAGCATCATTATCAGTTAAAGTCACACAGTAATTTCTGCAGTAAAATAGTCTAACTATATTTAGGAATTATCATGAAGACATTCAGCTTTTAAAAGAATTATTATTGAATTTATATTAACCCCTGGGCTAAGTAGCCAGGGACTATTTTTAACGAATTGCTAATATAAGAAGATATGCTACTGATCTCTTAATCTGATCACATTCAGCAAGAGTTATTTGCCCTGGGGTCTGAGCTACACAGTAATAAAATCAAAGGACATAAAAACTGTGGCAGGAACAGTACTGAAATTGGAGAAGCATCATTATGAATAGCAACAAGTATGGGGATGCATATGTAAGAGGGTAACGAGAGTCAATATAACTACTATTCTTCCATGATTTAGGGTAAATAGATAGTTATGGCTCATCTGCTAAACGATCTACTGGGTAGATATTTATGGATTATTATACAGTATATTATTGAGGATAAGTCTGGTTAAAAACAAATAGAGAAAAGAGCAAATGGCATAGACAGGTTTTTAGGAAGGCCATCATTAGTAATATTTCTCTGGAAAAATCTCTCTCAGAAATTCCTCAGCACAGCTAATGTGCCATAGAAGGACTCTCCATTTTAGGAGTGCATAAATCCACATAAATTGCTGTAATAAGGATTCATCCCATAACCCTTTTGGCATAAATGCACATCTGGTCTCTGTTTGTAATGAAATCAATTCAAAGTCCCACAGTGCATTAATAATAAAAATGTTCAACATATTGCAACCAAATAAGCTCTGCAAATTTGAGTCTGCAAGATTCTGTCACACATGTGTATACTTTTAGCATTGATAAATAATTAGGTTATAGAACATTTATCAAATGACTTAAGATTCCAAAGGTAGACTTCTTTTATTGTAATTATTATTTCCACAGAAAACCCATATGTATTAATGCTAGAAGCTTTTGCTTGCTTGATTTACAAGGCCTCTTGGACTTTTATATCTGTAGCTCATGATACCATAGAAATTTTATTAATAATAAAATTATTATAAGCAAT
The DNA here is from genome assembly GCF_000164805.1 of Carlito syrichta. NCBI lineage: Eukaryota > Metazoa > Chordata > Mammalia > Primates > Tarsiidae > Carlito > Carlito syrichta. The sequence goes on along the minus strand of NW_007254029.1, from coordinate 995,578 downwards.
ACTGCCTGGCTTAGAGGAAGTTCATGGGTTTGTACTTTAAATACAATAAAATTCTAGAATTAGCTCATAGCATATTAGAGGTTATCATTAAATCTGAAATTAAATTAAAATGAGAGAATTTTTGACATTAATTTTTTAAAAACTCTTGGCTGTTTTGTTTTTAGCAGTGATAATCATCAACAGAGGATATGGTTTTAGCAAAGACTTTCTCATCAGTCACAAGTTTACCTTCTGTGTTATATGATTGACCCAAGGAGAAGAACAGTTACTGAGATCTGGTCCTTGAGGATCCCAGATTCCATCAGGAGCAAGGCATAGATAAGTTGACACACCTGTAATAATGAAAGAGATATGAGTTTTTCTTTTTCTTAGCATGACTTCACATTCATTCTATGCTTAAATATAAACAAATGTAAATATGAGATAATTAAACTGACATGCTGTATCTTAAAACACCAGATACAGTGTCTGATAGGCAACTGACATTGGAAAAATGTAGTACAACAACAACAACAACAACAGCAAAAATACAATAATTTTGAAGCACTTTCAGCAGCCACCTTAGCTATGGGGAATACTTTCATAAATTAGGTCGATGTGCTACCCATGTCCATGAAACTTTTTTCTTGAGTTTGCAGAGGCAAGATAGCCACTGAGTCCTAAAGGTATTAGTGTTCAGGTTTTCCAGGAAAAAAGGTAGGAAGGACATTTCCAGGTGGAGGAAAAATATGCTGTCTTTGGGAAACTTCCAGATTTTTGAAGTGGAGTCTCCTGGATGGGGGGAGGGGGTTGTATTTAATGGAGTTAAAAAGGTAGACAAAATCAGATCCTAACTCCCTTTTCTATCATTGGTGAGTGCTTGCAAAACAATGGAGAACATTAAGCAGAAGGAAACAAAAGAGCACATTTGGTTTTCGAAAGATACCTCTGGCAGCAGCATGGAGGAAGAATTTGAGGGAGTGGCGTGGAGGTTGTGGGGAAGCTATCTCAATAATCCAAGTGAGAGAATATGGGTGTTCCAGAAAGAGGTATAACAGAATGGGCAGAGACGGGTCAAAAAAAGATTGAGGCTTATTGCGAGTCTGCTGTTAGGGCTTCCAAAAGTTTCCTTTAGTCTCTTTCACAATTTCTACAGAACAATAGTGATGTATTTCTATATTGCAAGTACTTTCAAATAAAGAATTTCACAACAAAGTTCTGAAGTAAGGGGGCCTTTATTATTTCTCTTTCAGAGAAAAACAAACAACAAAAAACTGAGTCCCGGAACTAAGAGGTCAGAGCTAAAAAATAAGGATTTTCCAAAATGTTTTCCAATTCCAAAGTCACGGAAAAACATCTTCTTTTTTGAGTTGGGTTCTTAGGCTGATACCCAGGCTGGAATGTAGTGGCACTATATAGTCTCACCACAGCCTCAATCATATGGGCTCAAGTGATTCTTCCGCCTCATCCTCCTGAGTAGCTGAGACAGCAGGCAAGCGCCACCATATTCAGATAATTTTTAAATTTTTTTTAGTAGAGATGAGGTCTCACTATGTTGCCCAGGTCAGTGTGAACTCCTGGGTTCAAGCAATGTTCTCTCCTTGGACGCCCAAAGGGCTATGATTACAAGTGTGAGCTATCACGCCTGGTCAGAAAACTTTAGCATTAAATATTTTTCTTCATTTTCATAAAGAAATAGGAAATTTCTGAATATTTTTAAACACTTTGCTGATAAAAATAAATATACTTCATGTTGATAAATACCAAGATATCCCCTGGTCTTTCCACTACTTCATACAGCATGGAATTTGTATGTCTGTCCACATTAGAACTTTATATAAAAAGTAACCAAATTTCTTAAAGTAATCAAATCAGTATACCCAAAGACAAAATCCCCAAGAATGCAAGTAGAGTGATGTATATATTTTATGTATATATTTTAGAGAATAATGCAAATGTCTTTCAGTGTGTCAGTTGTTAGTTTATGAATATCAGTGAATGTAATAAGAAAATCAGAATACTCCTGTCTTAAAAATGGTAAATAATAACACGGTCATCATTTGAAGTTATTATGAATCATGTCAGTAATAAAATGGGAAAAGAGATAGTGCTAAGCTATCCCTCAGAGAAAACAATTGTTCTCTATGGTGGACTCAGATGTGAGGGCCAGAATGACCCCAGCACAAAGTTCCCTGACAGTGGTAAAAACCTTTGACCACTAGAAGAGAACTACCATGACTGGTGAAAAGGATAGTCAAACTTTCCCTCTTGCTAAATTTTAGGTGATTTTGATGTTCTACACATACAGAAGTCCTCATGTCATTTTCTGCAATCACTATCTGACAACTGATGACAAGCATAAGACTCACTCCCAGCAATCAAGTGATTTAGTCTGGGCTGTTGCATTAAAAAAGCTGAGTTTCTGGAGTAGTCAGAACTTCTACAGCCTAACTGGAATTTGAACCAGAGACCTGACATGATGGGTGCAAACAACTGATCTCACATGTCACCTGTCACTTATGTTATTTGTTTAAGTTTTATTGTCTGACTCTGGGAAATACATAGCTTGAAACTGGATGTTAGGACAGGTGAGATGATTCACACCTGTAATCACAGCACTTTGGAAGTTCGAGGCAGGAGGACTGCTTGAGCCTAGGAGTTTGAGATAAGCCCAGGCAACATAGCAAGACCTTGTCAAAAAAAATAACAAAATTAGCCAGATGTGGTGGTGCACGTCTGTAGTCTTAGCTACTCGGGAGGCTGAGGTGGAAGATTCCCCTGAACCCAGGAGGTTGAGGTTATGGTGAGCCATGATAGTTCTAGTCTGGCTGACAGAGTGAGACTCTGACTCAAAAAACAAAAAGAAAAAGAAAAAGGAGGGGAAAAAAGTAATTTAGTTAAGTTCAGAATTCCATTAAATATGAAGTAACAAAGCATGTAGTCATAAGAAAAGAACAGAACAATAGAAAATCAAGCCAAAATAACAAAATATCTTTAGCTTAGTGCTTTACGACTGACTTACCAATAGTTCCTGCAGGGCATGGCTGCTTTGCTATCTGTCCTTGGCGAGTCTTGAACCACATGATTTCTCGGGCTTCCACAGCCTCACAGCTCTCTTCTAGAGCTGGAATTTGGGATGATGCTGATGGAAGGTGTGTGGTCATGTCATCAAGCACCTCGACAGCTGGAGATGGTGTGCTGGTACTCCGGTTTTTTCTTCCTGACACTGATGGGGTGGTACTCCGTCCCGGGCTCCAAGTTGTGGTCCGAAGAGTGGTACTAGTGGTCGTACTTCCCATGCCAAGAGGTCCTGTGGTAGAGATTTCTGAAATAAAATTAGAAAGAAAACACCTACAGTCCTTATCCACAGTAGGACCTCGAGATGTCCTAATACTTTAGAAATCACTTTTATTTGACAGTTCAAACAGCTTTAAAACTCTAGAAGTCTCCAACCTTGTGTGTATTTTAAACATGGGAAAACTAAATCAATGCCAAGATATAAAGTTCCACTTGCGTATCAAAACAACCATTTGACCACTGTCAAACATTGGCTTTTTTTTTTTAGTGGTTCTTCTCAATTCAAATCCCAGAAAACAAAATTACAGCACAACTCAACTCTTCAGTAAGCCTCTTAATGCTCTTAGCCTTATTGACAATTAGAGGATTAAAACTTTAAGCCCTCTCCTTAGAATTACTAAACTTGGTACAGAAAGGAAAAGGGCTATATAAAATACTCTTTTCATATTAAGTATAACATGAATTTCTAAATTTGCAGCAAATAAGGGGGAGCAAAAAAAAGGAGAGGAACAGAAATTGAAGTACTGACAAGCTAAAAATAAGCAATTTTGATATAGTCTCCTTAACATAAATTGGAGTAGCTTGGTGATCTACTTGACTGCTCTTAGAACTGACATACCCACCTTAACACAATTTTCAAACTTAGCCTTTACTAATGTAAAATGTATATAAGTAGTTTCTGAGTAGTTATGTCCTTAAATTATTTTCTTTTTCTTTAATTTTCTTCTTCTTCTTTTTTTTTTTTCTTGAGTTGGAGTCTCACTGTTGCCCAGACTGGAGTGCAGTGGCCGCTCCTGGCCACTGCAGCCTTGACCTGCTGGGCTCCGGTGATCCTTCTGCCTCAGCCTTCCAAGTAGCTGGAACTACAGGCGCACGCTACCATGCCCGGCTAATTTTTTTGATTTATTGTAGAGATGAGGTCTCGCCTGCCCAGGCGGGTCTCGAACCCACGGGCTCAGGCAATCCACTCACCTCAGCCTCCTAAAGGCACGGGATTACAGGCTGAGCCACTGAGCCCGGACTTTTTTTTTTTTTTTTTTCATTGAGTTGAGGTCTCACTCTGTTGCCTGCCCAGACTGGAGTGCAGTGGCACAATCACAGTTCACTGCAGTCTCAACCTTCTGGGCTCAGGTTCTCCTGAGTAGCTGGGATGACATGCATGCATCATCATGCCTGGTTGATTTTTTTAATTTTTATTTTGTAGAGAGGAGGTTTTGCTATGTTGTCCAAGCTGGTCTTAAACTCCTAGGCTCAAGCAATCCTCCTACTTCGGCCTCCCAAAGTGCTGATATTATAGGCTTGAGACAATGTGGTCAGGCTCCCTAAATTATTTTCTAAGATTTGTTTTGAAAATGGGAAGATGTATTCCAAATCCCAGATAAAAGTTAGGTTCTTTGCCATGTAATTGGACCTGTAATGTACCCAAGGAATATCGCCACAATATTATGGAAATAACCACTGCAGATAATCATCTTTCTGGGAAAATACATTCAAGTTGTCATCATGGGAATGCCAGAGTAATCCAGACCTCCACATACATAGGCTGCATTCCTAGATGTAAGGTTAGAGACTATTCCTACTCTTTGCATCACTTAATGATAATAAACTGTAGTGACACTGGCTGTAGTCTGATTCAAGATAACTAAGATTTAAGGAGCTGCAGAGAGTCCTGTGATGAGCCTCATGGCTGTTTGTCATTCATTGTCTAAGTCTTCTGACATACCACCCAGCTTCTGCTCTTCCAGAGGAAGTCCAAATTCATCATGATGTATTTAGTGTATATAAAGTTTCCAACACACACACATGCACACACACGACGGAAATGGTGGGAGGAAAGGATATTAATATTTGAACATCTAATTGAAATTTCCTGAAATGATGCTGTTTGCTATTTCCTGAAATGATACTATTTGCTATTTGTCTTCTTGCTTCTTGTTATCTGTTTTCCATCCCTGTCTTCATTTCCTTTCTCTTTTCTTTTTTCTTTTTCTTTTTTATTGAGATGGGTTCTTTCTATGTTGTCCAGACTCATCTTGCCCTCCTGAGCTCATGCTATATCCCCAGCCTCAGCCTCCCAAAGTGCTGGGATTACCAGTGTGAGCCACCACACCCAGCCTCAGCTTTCCTTCACTTTCTTTCATGGTCCCTTTCTATATAAATGGGAATGGTCATAATTATAATATACTCGAAGTTCATACAAGAAGACAAAGCATCTTTTTTTCTTACTTTGTTCTTTCACACACACTATATCCCCCAAATTGCCAAGTCTTGTTGCTTGCCTCATTCCTCTATTTGAAATTCATCTAATTTTTTTCTTTCCCTAATCACCCTTACTTACATTCAGTTTGCCATCATCAGTGGATGAATACAGCAGTCTTTTTGCTAAAGAAAGCAATAACAGGCCAGGAGCAGTGGCTTACACCTGTAATCCCAGCATGTTGGGAGGCCAAGGTTGGACTATTGCTTGATCCCAGGGGTTCAAGACCAGCTTAGAAAACACAGCGAGAACTTGTCTCTATAAAAAAAATTTAACCAGAAGTGGTTGTGTATGCTCTTTGTCCTAGTTACCGAGGAGTTTGAGGTGGAAAGATCGCTTGAGCCCAGGAGGTTGAGTTCATGGAGAGCTGGGAAGCTGGGATCATTCCACTGCATCTCAGCCCAGGTGACAGAGTGAGATGCTGTCTCAAAAAAAAAAAAACCCAAACAAACAAAATTAAAGCAATACCAGAACTACATAGTGATACAACTATTTCAATATCTATTTTTGAAAAATAAATGTTCAAGATTCATAAAAGAAAATTACTGATGCTAAACATATAACACATTTTCAACATAAAATATAATAATATATTTCAAAATATTAAGTGAAACCAAGTGCTTAAAACTACAATCAGTAAACATAATTCTAATATATAATTTGCATGTAAGGTCAAGGAAATGTTTCAAGAATAAAATTAAGAAAATTGAATAACCTGAACATTAAATATTTGACACTATTAACTATAAAAAGTGTGTCAATGGTTTCATTGTTGGGATGGAAGCACATTTTGTGCAAATTTTTCCAGCTGATGGAAAAATCCTTCTTTGACATCATCCCACTTGGGGATGCTATGGTTTTAGTGTGTCCCCCAAAATTAATGTGTTGGAAAGTTTTTTTTTTTTAATTTAAAGATGCGGGGTACAATTCAGGATAAGGTATACAAGCCATGTGTTGGAAAGTGAATACCCAATGCAACAATGTTGAGAAGTGAGGTCTTTAAGAGGTGAATAGAGTAAGCTGTTATTGTGGGACAGAGTTAGTTATCATGGGTTCCTATTAAGAGCATGAGTTTGAGCCGGGCTCAGTGGCTCAGCCTGTAATCCCGCGCTTTGGGAGGCTGAGGTGAGCGGATTGCCTGGGCCTGAGGGTTCAAGACCCGCCTGGGCAACTTGGCGAGAATTCATCTCTACAATAAATCAAAAACTAGCCAGGGGTGGTAGGGCGCGCCTGTAGTTCCAGCTACTTGGAAGGCTGAGGCGGAAGGATCGCCGGAGGCCCAGCTGGTCGAGGCTGCAGTGGCTGGGAGTGGCCACTGCACTCCAGTCTGGGCGACAGAGTGAGACTCCAACTCAAAAAAAAAAAAGGATGAGTTTGGCTTCCTTCCCCCTACCTCTTTATGTGCTTTCTTGCTCTCCCATTTTGTGTCAGGGGATGATGCAGCATGGAGACCCTTGCCATATGTGGGTCCCTTGACCTTGAATTTCCAGTCTCCAGAACAATAAAGAAACATATCTGTCCTCAGGTATTCATTATAACAGCAGAAAACGGATTGAGACAGGGGAATAGTAAGGTAATAGTTAAAAGTTAAGTATTTTATCTGATTCCTTCCATTTAAATAATGCCAGCTCTCATCTGTACTTTTGAAGGGACCGTTTTGAGCAACTTTTAACGTTTTGATAGGGACTATAATCTTTTCATTGATAATGAGCTGTAGTTTCTGTTTCAAACAAAGCATTGCTAGTTCTTCTTTGTCTTTTTTAGTTTGATCATGTAAAAATGGAGATTACCATTGTTACAGTTACCTGTTATTAGTTAAATAATCTCATGCTCAAATTTACTTGTTCAGGAAGTCTCTGAACTGGTTTAGATTAAAAAAAACTAATTTTAAAATCAGCTCTGTTTTTCAATTGTGTAGGTTCTAAAAGAATGCACCTCTCTTCAGTTAGATCCTTTAATTAGCATATAACTCCCTGGGAGGAGAAAAGATTTGTTCAGCAATCATTTGTCCTGTGATAAACCTCATAGTCACACATGCAATAAAAACTTTCTCCAGCCTATTGTCTCAGTCGCACAAATGATACACAAGGGGCGATGGGACATTAGCACAAGACTTTTGCTTTCTATTAATCCAGACTTACCAATGTTGAATAGATTTGTATTTTAGCATAGATTTAATATATGTGTCATTATACTCTATTTAAATGTATTTTTATACTCTATTGAAATGATCTAGATTTCAGATTTGTAAAGACAATAGTATCAGATCTAAATGTTTTTAACAATACATTTAAAGATGTGGGGTACAATTCAGGATTTAGCAGCACCATTGAACGGATATTGATTTTTTTTTCTAAGATTACCCTAATTCAAATCATTCTCTGCTTTTTTCCAGAGGTACTTCTTAGGGTATAAATTGGAGCATATTAGTTCACCAATTTAAATTTTTAAATGGCTTTTGTCTGCCCTCCAAATGAAAGCTAAGTTCCTTTTCTTGCTGCCCGGGGTCCTTCATAAGTTCATCTCTCTAGTGCATTGATAATGCTGACTCACCTTGTAACTCTACACTTTACACCAGGGATTCCCAACCCCAGGCCACAAACCTGTCCTTGACCTGTTAGGAACTGAGCTGCATAGCAGGAGGTGAGTGGTCAGCGAACATGCAAGTGAAACTTCATCAGTATTTATAGCCACTCCTCATCACTGGTATTACCACCTGAGTTCAGCCTTCTATCAGATCAGCAGCAGCATTAGAAGCGTGGACTCTCCTAAAAGCGTGGACCCTATTGTGAATGAACTGCGTGCGCAAGGGACTAAGTTGTGTGCTACTTATGAGAATCTAATTTATGATAATCTGAGGTAGACCTGAGGCACTGGTGAGCAGCTGCAAATACAGATTAACATTAGCAGTGAGGTTTGACTGCACATCCTCCCAACTCCCCCCAGAAAATAATTGTCTTCCACGAAACTGGTCCCTGATTTCAAAAAGGTTGGGGACCACTGCTTTAAACAGTACAAAATTCGCAATAGTTCCCCAGCTGCACTCTGTTCTTTTTGTTTCAGGGCCTTTGCATATGCTGTAAAGTATTCCTGCTGCCATTGTTACCTGGCTAAGTCTTATTTATCCTTTGGAGGTTAACTTGGATGTTATCTCCATCAAGAAGTCTTTCCAAATTCCCCAAGATTGGGTTATATACTTACATGTGCTTTGCTAAGATTGTTTCCCCAGATTTTATTATTGTTCCTGACCAGGAGTAAACAAACTCTGAGTCAAGAACATTAGGAATCGTTCGGTAGGTCAAGGACATAGTGGAAAGTACAGTATAAGACAAAAAAGGAAGAATCAGAAAGGAAGGGAAAGAATAAATAGGGAAAAATAGCAAGTGGGGCGGTTAAGCATTCCTAGAGTTAATAGACTGGAAAATGTATTTTATAAATGTATTTCATATCAATAAAAAAGAAACACTAGACAGCTCAAAGAGAAAACAAGCAGGGAGAATATAAAGCTCCCTTTTCCCCAAAATGACCCTAACTCAGAACAATTATATTTGAAGTGACTATTCTCTTATGAAACAATAACACCGATAAAATATTTTTTTAAGTTCAATGTGTTATGAAATACACTGGAAGGACTTAGTTTAATACAGACATACTAATGTTAAGGATCAATAAAGAACTTATTTCTTTGGAACTGTGCCACAGAGAGATGTCTACAAGCAGGGTCATAGCATTCCATCTGACTTTAAGCAGAATAAAAGTCAATTTTAAAAGCTGTCTCTAATTCCTTATACCCTCTCATCCACTTACTGCTTTGTAAGACTCTTGATGGCTCTGCTCAATGCCAATTTCTAGTACTAGAATAAGTACTAGTATGATATACACTGCCGCTAGTGCCCAAGAAAGAATTCATCTTATTGCTGGATACTGGGGGAAAAATATAGATTCATTGAACAGCCACTGGTTGGTGAAGTTCCAGCCCATATCACAGGCTATAAGATTTTGTTTTTATCTGTGACACTTATCCAGTGTATACTGTTATTGACTCTTACCTGATGATATAACTAATTTAATAAAACCATGGTTAAGTACCTCATGTGATTGTATGTTAAGAAAAAGTTATTGTCTAAAATAAATTAAGTTTCAGTAATCACATGCATATAACATTTAATCAAGTTTGTGCAATTTTCCTTATTGCTCTGTCATTGTATTTTTGCATTCGTTGTGCTTATACATAGTACTATTTTCATAAAAATGACTAAACAAAACTCCATCTTAATATTTTCCCCTCATAACCTTATTTCAAAAAAGTTTTCCTCTTGTCTCTTGAAGTTGACTGAAATTTTGTTTCATTTTTTTCCCTCAGTCTGCCTTGAAAAGAAAAAAGTAACCAACATTTGTAAAAATACTTTACATCTTGCAATATCTTTTTTATCTCTATCATCCCTCTTAATTCTAACCAAAAGATGTGTAGAGTAATTATTACTGCAATTCTAATTTTAAAAAGAAGAAAACAGGCTTAAATAGCAAGTGAATCATGATCTTATACATAGTAAGTCTGTATCACCTGAGTCCATATTCAATGTTCTTAATACTTTATTTTAAATTACATTCTCATTTATTTTATGCATTCTACAACTATGAGTCATCCATAACTCTTTTTAAAGAAGAGACAGAAGCAAAGAAAAAGAATCTAGCAAAGCATTACTATTTTTTATCAAAAAACATATTTATCATTTGAGATGGAGATCTAAAAGATCTAAAAAAAAGTGCAATACTTAAGTCAAAATATAAAACTATGCAATCAGAGAGAGCATAAACATAGCAAAAGAAAATAATGTTTTGGTTCTACGTATAAAATGCATAGTTTTTCTTCTTGATTTTCCTTTTCCTTTTTTTTTTTTCTTTTCCTCCCTGAAAAATGCATCTCTCTACATGGTTTTCCCTTTACAAACCTTCCTTTTTGTGTTAGCTTCATCCCAATATATAATACTTTTGCTGACTACAGAAGTGTTTCCTTTTTCCCACCCTGCAAGTGTTCATTTAAATCCAAGGCCCGTTACTGAAGAAACCTTGTGAAGGGCCTGATAGAGGAAATAAGAAAACTAAAACCATAACAGCGCTGCAAGTGGCTTTTGGTTACTTGTGCAGTGCTCTGGGTAGAAAGAGAAAATTCTGCCTGAGACCCCATGGTATCAGTTGGTGGCAGCAGATTTGATTACATGAAGTTTTTAAAAAGAAACTGTAATATTACCCATCATGAAATTATCCAATTCTTTTCAGAATCCATTTATAGTACTTGACTTTATAGCCTCTTGAGAGAGTGAAATTCCACAGACTATCGGCTACATCAAGGCACGTTTATTTTTGTAATTTGATCCATTTCTATTTTCTGGCTTTCTCATGACTAGGATATAGAGAAAACTACCTGTTTTAATAAACATGAAATTGTAATGGTTCTATCATGTGATATAATAAGCTAAATTGTAAGATTTGGGAGTAATTTTATTTAAATTGCCTACTACATATTTAAGACTCATACTATGCCAGAAACTGTGCTGAATGTTTTTACATGTGCTCCGATTTAGCACTCATAACAAGTTTCAGGTAGGTATGCTCGTCTTCACATTGTAGATGAAAGACATCAAATTCAACAACTCTCCCAAGTTTATATAGCTGGCAAGTGACAGAACCAGGATTCTAATCAACATCTATCAAATTCTCTCCCTTTTCATTAGGACAATACTGTTGTTGAAAAATGTAGAAAAAATTTAACACATATGTAAAAATCTTAATAATTTTAGAAATTATTTTGTCCCAGACACTCCTCACATATGCTTTTATGGGTACTGTTATGGCCCAGACCTGTCGGTAATTTATTGAGCATTTATTATGGGTCAGGCAATATTTTGAACATGTTATGGGGATGGCCCCTTTCAATTATGACAATGGATTTGTGAGATGGTACATTAGTCATTCTTCTTTTATAGATGGTAAAACTGAGATACCAAGAGATTCAGTAATTCAAAGGTTACAAGTTCATAAGTAGAACAGAAAAACAATGTAGGTACAGAGACTCCACTCTTACTCCTGATAACTTGAGGTATTGAGGATCTAATCTTCAGCCACAAGAAAGCAGTCTGCTTACTGCTGTTGAGAGTAGAGGAAGTCGGGGTCTCACTCTGTCTCCCAGGCTGGAGGGCAGTGACACAAACACAGCTTACCACAGCCTCGACCTTCTGGGCTCAGGTGATCCTTCTGCCTCAGCCTCTCGAGTAGCTGAGACTACAGGTGTGTGCCACCATATCCACCTCATTTTTTTTTTCTTTCTATTTTTGTAGAGACAAGGTCTCACTCTATTGCCTAGTTTGGTTTTGAACTCCTGGGCTCAGGCAATCCTCCCGCTTCAGCCCTCCAAAGTGCTGGGATTACAGGCGTGAGCCACTGCACCTGGCCTGCTTCTCCATTTTAATGAAATAAGAGTCCTTGTCAAATAAATTCTTCTATAGTGTACTTTCAATTGCTTTAATTGCTTAAAATGGAAACAACCAAATAAATATATTGACAACCTCCTAGTAGTAAAAAAAAAAAAAAGAAACTTCTTGAGTGTTAAACAGTTATGGTAGTGTTTCCATTACTATAAACTTTCTAAAAATTTCAATTAATTGGAATGTCAAATAAATTTTGGCTATGACAAAACATGAAAACAATCAAACAAACTGGCAGATTCAATTCAACTGAATTAGAGTTTATTGATTTCTGAACAAACAGTAAAGCATACTAAGGAGTAAGTAGGTGAATTGGTAGAGATTTAGAATTATTCCTTACTCCTATCCCCAATACTGCATTTTGTTTCTCCAGTTTTGACATCATTCTTATCTGGTTACTGAAGTTATTGCCTAATATTTGTAGTGAAATATGCTTTACTATTAAGTTGTGAATTATAATGTACCTGTAAACATAAATGCTTGAACATAAGTGTTGTAGATAATTCAGTTATGAATAAGAATGAGGTTAAAATACATTCAAGAAAAATAAAATTACCCTATATGTTTGGAAATAAAAAACTCAACGTGAATAGTAAAAGTGAACCTATGATTTAAGCTTCAAGATTTTTATTTTAAAAAATGCAATTTTAGTAACTTTGATCTATTGTAGATGCTTAGTGGATAAATATGTGCTTGTCTTTGTTACACATGCACACATTTCTAAGAAACTGATAAAATGTAAAACTCTGTTTCAGGGGGGCTACTGATTTTGGTTATTTGTTTTGTTGTTTATGTTAAGAGTTTGAAATAAAGGAGGATATTATATTTCAAGTCTCATGCTCCAAAATATGTCTTAAAAGAACTTTGACATTGATTTTCATTCCAATAAACTTAAAAAAGAAACAAACAGGAGACGCAACTAGGTGCTAAAATGGCAATACAAGATTGAATAAAAACGAGCCCGTTTCCTCAAAAGAGTTTATATGCTAAGCAGGCTAATTCGATCATGGTGTCAAAGCTGGGCTCTTCAGTGTGTCTATCTAATGATAAGAGGCACTGAGTCTTCTCTAACATTGGCAATGCTACTAACCATTTCATTTTTTTAAGTAACAAATAATACAAACGAAAGAGAACTGCATAACTGGCATATACATGATTCATAAAATTAAGTAATATGACAAAAATATTGTAATCCCTTCTAAATCTCTTAATAATCAGTGTACAGAGGATATATTGATAGATAACTCATTCTGCCACAATCACATTTAAACTATATAATTTTTTCTGAGTGCAAGGAAATCTGGCATTCCCCTTTGTTTTCCCTGCAAATAATGCTTTCTGACTTGTAGTAAGTGCTCAACAGACGCATGATGGGTGTGTGACAGGATAAACATACACCATTTATTTTTAAAAATATATTTTCAGATCCATATATAATATTGTATCTCAATTACACCGTGGTTTATGATAAAGTTGGATTTAAAAATTTGATCACCCATTCCAGACTAATTTTTTTAACAAGACAATATGTGTTTTAACTTATAGACTTGTAATCACCATACTACTAGTGTCAGAAATTATGGTCCTAGAATATCAAGAAACTTGAAATATTTATATCAATAGTACTATGTCATAATTACTTTTCTCTAAGATCAAATAAACAGAAATTACCCACTTTGAACTAATGACTAAGTGGTTGAGTAATTAGGCCAACCTATTTTCTGATATAGATTTAGGAACAAAACTCTGGATGTTTATCTCTAAGGCAAATGCTTTCAACTAGTCCTTAGGTTGAGAACTTAGTAGCTTCTCCTCACTCACTTGTGAACCAATTTATTTTCTTTCTACTGTCATGGTCAAACAAGCTGGTCTACCACCTTTTAAGTTAATAATGTAATCAAGACCTCCCAACTTTGCTTTCTCTGATTGTTTTCTTTTTCTTTTTCTTTTTTTTTTTGAGTTGGAGTCTCACTCTGTCGCCCAGACTGGAGTGATTGTTTTCTTTTTAAGAAGATGTAGTTTTGCATTCCACCAATACAGGTTGAACATTCCTAATCTGAAAATCTCAGATTGGAAGTGCTCCAAAATCTGTAACTTCCTGAGTGCAACATGGTGCCACAAGTGGAAAATTTCAAACCTGACCTCATGCAATGGATGTACAAAATAATTTAAAACTGTATAAGATAACTTTCAGGCTATGTGTATAAGGTGGATATGAAACATAAATGAGTTTCATGCCTAGACTTGGGCCCCATCCCCAAGATGCCTCATTATGTATATGCAAGCATTCCAAAATCTGAAAAAATATCTGAAACACTTTTGAACGCAAGCATTTTGGATAAAGGGATACTCAGTCTGTAGCAATAAATGGGTCAAAGAAGTAAATTACCTAGCAAAATCTGCCCCAAGAATCAATGAGGATTCTTATGTTTATTTCAGTGATGCTGACACACAATATGTTATTCAGTAACACATAATGCTAATCAATAATAATAACATTATAATCAAAATCATATTATTCCAATATATTGTCAACTCTGCTTTAGAAGAGTTCTGAAGAAAAAAATAAATATTTTTTCAAAATCTCTTGCCTACTCTAAATTTCAAAATTTTATATGATAGAATATTGGGACATAAATAATACAGCAATCTTTTTTAAAAAACGTAAAGGGACATTAAATCAATAACGAAACATACAATACGAAGAAGATAAGCTATTTTGAAATAAAAATTGCAGAATCAACAAGTGACAATGAAATTCTACTCATAGCTTAACCTCTTGGAATCACAGCCTGACTGAAACTTATACAGTGGAGTAACAAAAATTTGCGTAAGAATGCAGACAAAGTTTTAGCCCCAAAGCACCGTGAAGACAGAAATTGTTACTGTTTTGCTAGGCAACAACACAGAGAAGGTATCACTTAATAGTTGCTAAATAAAGTACATTCTAACAACAACTTTACTCCAAAGTATTAACATTGGAACTCACAAAGTTGGTCATCAATGCATCCAGAGATCATCTCACTTCTTTACTACTGTTTCCTCTCTAACCTAAATCTGTTCTATTACAATATCCTGATTAAAATATTTTTATTTTGAAATAATTATAGACTTAACAAGAAGTTTGCAAAAATAGGACAAAGAGTCCCTTAGCCCAGCTTCCTTCAATGACAATAACTTATATAGCTACAGTAAAATATCAAAGCCACGAAATGAACATTGTTGCATGACTCTTCACTTGACTACAGATCTTATTCAGTTTTCACCTGCCATGGGCTCAATTATGTACACCCTCCCAAATTCATATGTTGAAATTCTAACCCTAAATACTTCAGAATGTGACCCTATTATTGAGATAGGGCCTTTAGAAGGTAACTAAGGCAAAATGAGGTCATATAATCCAATATAGTTGGTGTCCTTATAAGAAGAGGAGATTTAGATAGACTGTGGGATGACCATGTGAGGACAAAGTGAGTACACTGCAAATCAAGCAGAGAGGGGCCTCAGAAGAAATCAAACCTGTAGACAGCGCAGTCTTGGACATTTAGCTTCCAGAACTGTGAGAAAGTAAACTACTGTGTTTAAGCCAGTCAGTCTCTGTATTTTGTTATGGTAGCCCTAGCAAACGGAAGCATCATCATTTTGAAAAACCTGCAGTCATTTATGTGAATACAGTTCTCTCAAATTATATCTCAGATATAGATTTGTCTAACCACCACCACAGTCAAGACACAGAACTGTTCTATCACTACTAAACCAGCCCCTTGTGTTACCCCTCTGCATTCATATCCATTACTCATCCCCATCTTTATCTCCTGGCAACTATTAATCTATTCTCCATCTCTATAGTTTCATTGTTTCAAGGATGTTATTTCAAAAAAAATTTTTTTTTGATTTCATGAAACCTTTTGAGAATGACTTTTTTCCTAAGCATAAAGCTCTTGGGGGCATTGTGTTTTTGCATGGATCAATAGTTAAATCATCTCCCTGTATCATTCCAGGATTTTCTGGCATCTCTCTTTCACCTTGCAGCTGGACTGTTCTTTGAAAAATGCAAATTTCATGTCTCTCTTCAAAAGCTCCCAACCGATTTTATCAATTCAAAATCCTTAAACATAGTGTAAAAAGCCCTCCAATCCACGCCCTGCCAACCTCTCAAGCCTCCACTTGAGCCTCCTCGACTTCACTCTCTCCCTTCTAATCATCCTGGATTTATTTCCTGTGTTCTTAAAAGGTCCCTTCTTATCTTCACTGATGTGAATGGTTCTTTCTCAAACTTTCTCTTTTCAGTCTTAACTCTTCTTCCCTCACAGGCTCCATTCCCCTTTACTTACATCACTAATCCTTTCAGTACCTGTGATTTGTAGCCATTATAAGCAGAAATTGGGAAAGAAGAATGAAACTGTTTTATTGGGTTATATGATTATTTTTAGGACATTGATTCAGAAAAAGTATTCAAGATTTAATTCTTCCTGTAAAGTGTTTGTGCTTTGCATCACTAGTCAGGCAGAGTCATGTGAAGGGAAGGAAACAGATCTGCAGAGTACAAGTTCCTCTACTTTCTAGCTGCAAGTCTTTGGGCAAATCCCTTACAAACGATAGTGCAATTATTGTATATTCAACACTTCCTGGCACATACAGGTGGTTAATAAATATTTTATGGACTGAATATTCATATGAGACACATATAATACATAGTACAACCATATAGGGAAGCTATCTGAAGAGGAGAAAAAAAACCCCAAAACTATTTGACTATATAATTTCCCCAGTCCTCTATAATTTTGCATTCTGAATACGACTTATGTAAACAGAAATTCTGATGTCTCCTAAGAAAATGAAAAGTATACTTTCAGTCTGATACAGTGTAATACTATCAGTCATCCTATATGTATTAAAAACCACAAAATATCTTACAGTACAAATCTAATAGGTGAAATAGTATCTGAAACGAATTGCAGTTATTTGTAGACCTTAAAAGAACTCAACTGGATAAAAGATTAAATGTAATCATAAAACTCTTATTTCTTTAATTTAGTAATATTATGAGACCTTACTTAACAATGAACCCATTTAATATTATAATCTTTTAGTATCACCTTTCACCTTTGAAATTAGTTTCCAACATTGTGAAGAAATTAAACTGACTTACAAAAAAAGAAAAAAAACCCAAAGGGAAAGAGTTCAATAACAAGGAATGAACATTCAGCATAAACTTAAAGTGAGTAGACAGAGTTCTCTGGGAAAGAGTCAGAAAACAAATTTTATTAAAACAAATCAAATTTAATTCATGATAGAGAGAGATTCATAACTATTTTTGTGTTATATAACCCATATTACCTTCAGTCATTAGTTCTTCTTCATTAATTATTTATCTATCCTATTTGCAATTATATATTTTAAATCTCTACCCACCACTAGCAATGAAGAAGAATCCAAGATGGCTTTCCATTCCCCGATCCTCAAAACTCATATAATGTGGAAATTCCTTTTTTTTTTTTTGAGTTGGAGTCTCACTCTGTCACCCAGGCTGGAGTGCATTGGTGCAATCATAGCCACCCCAGTTTTGACCCGCTGGGATGCAGCAAGACTTCCACCTCAGCATTCCAAGTAGCTGGAACTACAGGCATGCGCTACCATGCCCGGTTAATTTTTTTTATTTATTGTAGAGACGAGGTCTTGCCAAATTGCCTGGACTGGTCTCGAACCTGCGGGCTCAGGCAATTCACTTGCCTTGGCCTCCCAAAGTTTTGGGATTACAGGCTGAGCCACCGAGCCTGACCAGAATATTAATATGTATATTTTATTCGAAGGCTTTCACATTTAGACTATTAACATTTAATGAATAGTCATGTTCTTTAAAAGAAAAAAAATAGATCTTTTTCCTATGGCAGACTCTTCAGTGGCCCCTATGACCTCTTCTGTTGGTTTTTGTGTAATTCCCTCACCTTGAATGTGAGTGAGACCTATAGTTGATTATATCTTATAGAATATGACATTTTCTAGAAGCCAGAATACAATGTTGCTTGAAGAAGCAAGCTTACATGTTATGAGCTGCCCATGGGAATGGACAAGGGGCTGATACCAACAACCAGCAAGAACCTGAAGCCCTCAGTTTGACAACCTGCAAGGAACTGAACGCTGCCAAGCTTGAAAACATTCTTCCCCAATCACGATTCCAGATGAGAATTTAGCCCAGAATGGCACCATGACTGCAGCCTTGTACAGGACGAGCTAAGCTGTGTCTGAACTCATGGCCCACAGAACCTCTCAAATAAAGATGCGCACTGTTGTAAGCCACTAACATTTGTGGTGGCATTTATTTACCAGTAAATAATGCATATCCTAATGCTTTTCACTATAATAAAAGTTGGTAAATTAGATTTTAAAATTTAGGATATAGTTTGGCTTCCTATCTTTATTCAGAGGAGGAATGCTCAACCATGGTACTAACTGACATTTTAGGCCACACAATTATTTTGTTGTGTGAGTGTGGGCATGAGGCGCTGTTCTATGCATTGTAGAACATTTAGCAACATCCCTGGACAGTACCCACTAGATGCCAGTAGCATTCACCACCTCCAAATTGTAACAACAATATCTCTAGAAATTGCCAAATATCCTTTAAGGGACAAAATTACCCATGTCTGAGAATCACTGATTTAGAGGAATTTCTTCACTTACCTCTAATCTGTGTTTGCTCAATGAGAGGACTACTGCATGCTGATAATGGTTTTAGAATCTTTTAAATATATAATAATCTAAACATGAAATGGCTGGATGGTTGCTTTTCAATTTATGAAATGGCTCAAAGGCTGTAAATAAAAGGAAATTGGACGGCTTTCAAAAACACAGATTATGTTTTTTCAATTTCTGGTGATTCAGTGCTTCTAAGACACACTTCCACAAATCACACATTAATATTTAAAAATGGATTCTATTTTGCTGTTTTACTTAAGGAGAGAACGTGCCTAACCACATATCAGGAAACTAATGAAAAGCACAAAATACAGAGCATCCCAATTGCATGCTTGAATTAGGTTGGGGTTGGGGGAGTTGGTGATGAGAAAGAGAAATTGTGGCTGCGTCATGCTTTTCTATTTCAGGGATTACACCACTTAGAATAAATTTTGTAAGCCTCTTGTTTATTGCATTATATCTGCCTTCCAAAGATGTTCAAATGCCTCTAGTGTCCAGTTGCTTTCTGACTGAGGAATCTGAGAATGAAAACTTCTTGCTTAATGGCCACTCCATTCAATGATCACAAATTATTAGCTTGCACATAAGCATACCACGTAGATGTGTTCTCAAGTTAAACATTTAAGAAGCAGATCAAGGAAAACAAACAAACCTGCTCTCTGAAACAAGGTTGTATCTGTCCTTTCCCATTTATTATACAGTTGGATTCACATCATTAACATGCAAATCATATGGCACTACAGTGCATTTTAAACAAAGAAATGAAAGCAGGGTTTGTAATTTTCTTATTGGTTGATAAACAGTCTTTTTCCCTAAGAGGGCCAAACAAACTCTCATCAGTTTATGTTCACTGTTTTGGCTTAAATAATAATTTCTAAATTAAACAAAAAAAGAATTACTACTTTTTTCACCTTGCCTGTGGATGTTGCTTGTTACTCCGATTTTCGTGTGAAAATCTAAATACTATTATCATGGAAAGTTGGAAAAAAATTTTTTTCTGGAAGTCTGTTTTATCTTGTCTGAATATCTACTATTTTAAAAAATATATAAGGTTAGTATTGAGACTAGAGACTGGCTTGAGACTGAGTAAATAAATATCTGATTTAAACCATGGGAGGGGGAAGTCTGAAATGAAATAATAAACAATTGTAAATCAAGTGTACAAATGATATATCCTCAGTATCACCAGTACTTCTAACTAATTGATAATATAAACTATTATGGAACATGAAAAACAATTTCAGAGATCCCTTTCTATAAGAAAAAGAAAACGGAAGGAAGGAAGGAAGGAAGGAAGGAAGGAAGGAAGGAAGGAAGGAAGGAAGGAAGGAAGGAGTTATTCTCTACCTCCAAGAACGCAATACAACTAACAATAATTATTTTATGCCTCTGTTGATCTTCTGTCCATCATTCTCAACCTGTCTATGAGTGTGTCAATATCAGATCTTCAATAACAGGGCTTTTACCTTTCTCTGCAGACTTAATTATGATCACACCCCATACACACGCTAATTCGGCTATCAAGGGCTACTTGTAGTGTTCAAACAAACCAGGTTGTTTGAGACTTAGGTGTTTGAGACTTAGGTGTGTCTGTCACTTTTTTTACGTGACACTATTCATTGAGTGAACCTTTCCTGAACATATACTATGTACTAGGCATTTTCTGGAAGCTAGAAATACAGCAACAAATCAAATAAGCAAAAACTTATCTCTTCATAGAGAGCCAAATAATAGACAAGACAATAAGCAAAATATTTAACTCTTAGTAATAAGTACAAAGAAGAATTTTTTGAAACTTAGATTGGTGATCAGGGCAAGCTCACAAGTAAGGTGAGATTTGAAGGAAACGAGGCGGTGAGTCACACAGAGAAGGAGGGAAGAGCATTTCAAGTAGAGGGAACAGCAAGAGAAAAGAAACGCAAGCCGGGCTCGGTGGCTCAGTCTGTAATCCCGCGCCTTTGGGAGGCTGAGTGAGTGGTTTGCCTGAGCCCGCGAGTTCAAGACCCGCCTGGGCAGCGAGACCTCCTCTCTACAATAAATCAAAAAATCAGCCGGGCGTGGTAGCGCATGCCTGTAATTCCGGCTACTTGGAAGGCTGAGGCGGAAGGATTGTCGCAGCCCAGCAGGTCAAGGCTGCGGTGGCCGGGAGCAGCCACTGCACTCCAGTCTGGGCAACAGAGACTCTGACAAAAAAAAAAAAAAAAGAGAGAGAAAAGAAACGCTTCTCTGTATGCTTATTTCCTTTTCTTTTTAAAAATAACAGCTTTATTGAGATACAATTCACAAGCCATATAGTTAAGCTATATAAAATATGCAATTCAGTGGATTTTAGTATATTCATGGAATTGTGCATACAGCACAGTACATTTTAGAGAATTTCATTACCTGAAAAAGAAACACCTTACCCAATAGTAATCACTCCTCATGTTTCCCAACCTCCTAGCTCTAGAATATTACTAACTTGTACCTTCTGTCTCTATAGATTTGCCTATTCTGGACATTTCATATAAATTAAAATCATATAATATGTGATCTTTTATGACTGGCTTATTTCACTTAACATGATATTTATGAGGTTCATCCATATTATGGCACGAATCAGTTCTTTTTATCACTGAATAATATTCCATTTATTAATATATTATATTTTAATGTTCATTCATTTGTTGTTGGACACTTTGATGGTTTCTACTTTTTATCTATTATGAGTCTTTCGGCTATGAAAATTTGTGTACACTTTTTCAATGTGGACATATGCTTGAATTTCTCTTGGTTATATACCTAGAAGTGGAATTTCTGGGTCATTTGGCAGCTCTATGTTTAACCATTAGATGAATGGCCAGATTGTTTGCCCACAATTTAACAATTGCTATACAATTAAAAAATCCCACCAGCAGTGTATAAGTGTTCCAATTTCTTCATATCCTGGCCAATCTATAAAGTTATCTATCGTTTTGACTACAACTTACCGATTAAGTTATTTCATCATAGTTTTAATTTATATTTCTCTGTTGTCTAAAAATGTTGACCATCTTTACATGTGTTTACTGGCCTTTTGTATATCTTTTTTGGTGCAATCTCTTTTCAAATCCATTGCTAAATACATTAAATTGGGTTATTTTTCATTTTATTACAGAGCTGTAAGAATTCCTTATATATTATGAAGCCCTATATTAGACATGAAATTTGCAAGTAATTTCTACAGTCCTTTGGATTATCTTTTCATTTTCTTGATAGTGTTTTTTTAAGCCCAATTGTTTTTCATTTTGATTCAGTCCAATTTATCTTATTTTTCTATTGTTGTTTATGCTTTTAGTGTAATATCAAAGAAGCCACTGCTTAATGCAAGATCATGAAAATTTATTCCTATGTTTTCTTCTAACAGTTATATGGTTTTACCTCTTAAGTTTAGGTTTATGGACATTTTTGTGTATAATATAAGATATGGGTCCACCTCCATTCACTGGTGTGTGGATATTTAGTTGCCTCAGCACCATTTGTTGAAAAGATGGTTATTCCTCCCCTCACTGAGTTGACTTGTCCTTAACTTTTTGGCTAGTGTGTCCCTGCTATCATCAAAGCAACTAAAATCCCACTAGACTGTCAGCAATTATATAACTGTATTGTTTTAAATCTTAAATCAGTGCAATGAGTTTCCCAAGAATGGGAACTATGTTATTTTCTTTTGTTTTGTTTTTAAATCTCCCAATGCTTGCTATATCATAGGAACTTGGTATGTGCTTGGTATGTTAAAGAATGACCTTTCAGATGAATCTTGGATCCATCTTGGTGGTACTTTCATGACTAATAGTTCCATTGGCAGGTAGTTTAACTGGGTTGCAAAACAAAGTCTGAGGGAATGTGTGAGCCATGGGAACCAAAGGTAAGCAAAGCTACAAAAGTAGGCTGAGGTGACAATTTTCAGTAGCTTTAAATGCCTTGACAAAGACTTTAATTGTCTACCAAATTAGATACTAAAGCTTTTGTTGAACACAGAATGGAGTTCTGTTTTAGAAAGTTTAATTTAGCTATAGAATAGAAGAGGAAAAAAAAAGAAGACTAGTTTAGAGGTTATTAAAATCAACAGAGTTAAAAGACAGTAGGGTCACAAAGGTACAGGCAATGGAAAGGTAGTGTACATTGTGAAATGCATCACTATGATTAGTTTGCTATAGAGACTGATGTCCAAACATGGAATTGGACATCCATAATTGTGGCTCCGGAAAAGTTGGGGCCAATATGTAGATCTGGTAATTATCTATGCAAAGGTACCAGTGACAGACATGGAATGAATGATGCTAATGATGAAAGAAAAAAAGAAAGAGGACAAAGATAGAGATCTCTTGGCTTTTAAAAGAATCAGAACTGGAATTTAAGATTTCTTGAGACCTAGAGGAGAAGAAATGAATGAAAAGAAATGAGATAATCTTGTTGAAAGTCTTAATCACTGAATTACTTCCACATTTCTAGGATATTTAAAAATCAAAGATATATTTTATTTACTGACAAACAAAAGAAAACATACATACACATATCACTGAGAAATTATATGATTCAATTTACTTTTTCTAAAAAATGTGTGCATATTTAAGCCATTAGCTAAGCTGGGTTTTCTATAACTGGAATTAAAACATATAAAGTTTTAACCAAAGCAAAATCAAAGCTATAGGATAAATGACAACATATAGAATGAAACAAAATGTAGCCTTTTCTTTTTATATTTCTACTTAAGGGAATATATCACAAGGAAATATTAAAAAAGAAATCCATATATTTATATAAAGTGATGTGATCTGTGCTCTTAGAAAGATGAAAATAATACATATGCACAGCTTGAAAATGATTTAAGTGGCCTACAGATTATTGTCACTGAAAATGATAAATATATAAATTACACAGATACATCTAAGAGCTTATACAAAATTTAAAAGGGAAAAAATTTAAAAGTACAAGATCTAATTATCACTGCCATGTAAAAACTGAGTAATAGGCATCACACTAGAATAGAGCATAAATACTATTACATGCTGAAAAGCATAGTTTACATTTCTAGATTAAATTATATAGATTTGCTAAGTAATAAATAGGAAAAAAATCTGCTTTTCATATTAGTCTTTGTGGTCTACTTTATATTCTTTGATTTTTATCCCAAATTCCCTACTTCACTGGGAATTAAACAAATAAGTGTGTTTATAGATATACATTCATAAAAACTGATGTGATAATATTGCATTTGTCACACCAAATACTGTAACTTATTTACACGAGATATCACTTATTACCCGATATATTAAATCAAAAAACTGTTTCAAAAAATCAGCCTCATTCATATATATTACACTGACCTAAATAAAAGCACTGACACATCATACCCAAATGCATATTATGAAATATTAGGATGTAAAAGTAATTTTAAAAGGTTTGCTGCTGTACCCTCCTCCAAAATAAATTCAATTATATTTCTTTTTTGAAATACAGCATGTTTCTAAAAGTGAATTACCATAAGAAAAAATATAATGGCAATATTTTGATTAAATGACATTTCCCATAAAGAAAAAAATATATATAAAGTCACCTTTATCATAAAATAAAAAGTTCATTATTTCTTATGAAGTACCCCAAATATATTTGATAGGGCTATTCAAGTAACTTTTAAAAATAAACTATACTGTTCCTCCACACTGGACCAGTTGCAAATAGCAGAACAAAAGCTCTCTGCTTTCATTTTACCATAAATATTGAATAAATTTACTAGTTTAATGTTCTACTGAAAAGATTCTGCATACCATTAATATACAAGTCCCTTTCCATTTTCTACCTTCTTCTTAAAAAGATATATATACAATTTGATGTTCGACTCTACTCGTTTCTCCTTGAAAGCAACCTCACTTAAATTCATCTGTTTGGTAATTATTTGGGAAAAAAAATTACATTCTAATTCTGGAAAGGCATTGCTAGTAATTAACAAAACAACCACTTAGAGATGTTGCAGACAATCAAAACAAGAACTGTATGACTCCTAGGATGGCTATTCTTTACTTATGAGGGGAAATGTGCTCTTCTTTAATTGATTACAACCTTTTAAGATTGCTATTCCTACTTTACCTGCCTACATACCCTTTTACAGGTTTGCTTTCTCCACCCCCCGCCTGCTTCTTCTCTCATACCTGGTGTTTTTCCTCTTTAACTTTAATTATTTAACTTGCTATGGAGTGTGGATATGATTATCTGACGAGTTTGGGACACTATGCCCCAATATATGGCACCTTGACCGTGAGGAAACAGCATATGCAAGCCATAGAAACTAAAAAGGATTTTCCTCTTCTGACTCACCTGAAATGGACCATAACCCTCACTGACAGTGTCCGGAAATTAGATCATAGAACCCTCATTACAGTAAAGGTCCTGCCCAGAGGAAAGGAATGTCACACAGGGACACCAAGAAAAATCTGAACAAACAGATTTTGCTATAAGGAAATGCCTCCCCTCAATTTATTACCATTAGATAATACTCTCCCCCGCCTTTTTTTTCTAAGTCAGAGTCTCACTCTGTCACCCGGGCTGGAGGGCAGTGGCATACTCATGGTCACCACAGCCTTGACCTGCTGGGCTCAGGTGATCCTTTAGCTTCAGACTTCCAAGTGGCTGTAACTACAGGCACGCGTCACCATGCCTAGCTAGTATTTTGATTTATTGTAGAGACGAGGTATCACCAAGTTGCCCAGGCTAGTCTCGAACCCCTGAGCTCAGGCAATCCTCTTGCCTCGGTCTCCCAAAGTGCTGGGATTACAGGCTTGAGCCACCATGCCCAACCGATAATATCCCCTTTTGTCCAATCATATTTCTCCCAACTAGCCACTTCTTCATCAGCATAAAATACACACATTTTTCTTTGGGTCTTTCATTTCTCCTGTCATGTAAAACTTACATTAAATAAATATGTATGCCTTTCTCTTGTTAATTTGTCTTTTGTTATAGGGATCTCAGGCATAAACGTTGTGATGAATAAGAAATTTTCTCCCCTACAATCTTAAACAAATCATTTAAATTTAGATGTAAATTTCTGTTTGGTTTAGTCTATTCAGTAATAATGCAAATATTCCTCAGCATATCTGCTTAAAAAATAGATACGAGCTGATATCATAACTCCCTCTCTACTTTTTTTTTCTTTATCTAAGAAAAAGAATTTGAAGGCCAATTACACAAGAATTTTTCATGTTGTAATCATAAAGAAGTCTTCAACAGAGTCAATATAATCCTTATAGACTCTATGCATAATCTTTCATGTGCTTATAGTTGACTCTCTGGGAGTGCAGCTGAATACCATGAGCTTCAAAAGAGCAGAGGGGCTTTTCTTTTGTCATGTTTAATTTTGTTATTCAACAAGCACTAGGAGGATTGATCGATGTGACACTACCTTTAATCCCTAAAATAGAATTACAACGGACATGAGAAAAGAACCTTCCCTCAAAGAGGGCTTGGGGGTATACTCAAGGGAGAGATGCATTTTAGTTAAAGCCAGGGTGTGAAAGGAGACTTCAGTGAAAACACTGACTGTATGAGGAGTTCCTTAATTATGAGGTTTCAGAGGCATATTGGAAAGCTTAGAGGCATTTTGAAATCAGAGTGCTTTCTAGCCTCAGAATTGACAAGAAGAGAATGAAGTAGCTATGGGCCAGTACTAGTAGCAACTGAGTTCTCCTAATACAGAGAATACATATGCTGAGGACAGACTGACCAACTACAGGGCAGACAAATCCAATGTGATTAAAGTTCACTGTACTCTCAGAAACTTATGCAAAGGATGTGACCATGAAGAACATACACCAGTGAGTCGGGTATCTCATGCCACCAAAGTCTATTTAAGTTGTAAAGAACTGTGACGCTTCTCTCCTCTCCTACCTTCTGCCATACTCAGGAAAACAGAGGGAGATTTGATGCTTCCCCCTCATTTAAACCTAATGAGAAGGGATTCACGGGAGCTTAAATATGTGCCCTAGAGACTGGGGACAGAGCAAAGAGAAAGATCAAAACACATAGGAAGCTAGATATAATTCCACTATGAAAGGCCTGGTATGGTGGTTTACGCCTGTAATTCCAGCACTTTGGGAGGATGAGGCAAGAGGATTGCCTGAGCTCAGAGGCTCAAGACCAGCTTGGGCAACTTGGTGCGACCTCATCTCTGCAATAAATCAAAAAATTAGCCGGGCATGGTGGCGCACGCTTGTGGTTGCAACCATTTGGAAGCTGAGGCAGATGAACTGCTTGAGCCCAGCAGGTTGAGGCTGTGGTTGCTATGAGCATGCCACTGCACTCCAGCCTGAGTGACAAGAGTGAGACTTCGATTAAAAAAAGAAAAAACAAATGAAAGGAAGGCTGAAGTTTCTCAGGGACCAGGCAGGCTACTGGCCAGGAATTCCAACACAGGTGTATGAGATATCTGCAGAAGATGTGTACAACTGGTTCCCCAGAGACAAAGAAGAAATGAAAATTGTCATCCAGAAGGAAGAATATGCTTCTTCATTTTTATAGGAAACACCGTCAAATATTCCTCACTGGGACAGTCCAAAAAGCCCGTGAAATTGCTTATACCACCACTCCGCTTTCAAAAATCTGCCCAACCCAGAGATTCAGCTTTATCCCTAGTCCTATGAAAAAATTAGAACTAAATTCCATCAAATCCTATCACTTAAGGCCTTTCCTGCCCTTACCTGTCCTTTTCTCCCCCCACCATTTAGGATCTAGAGGCAGTCTAGCAAACAAGAGTCAAGTGCAAGCATCAGACAGGGAAATTGAGAGGAAACCCACCAAGCACCTGTTACTTGTTTTGTATGGCAACCTTGCCACCTACAGTACTAAAAAGAAGGGAAAGTTTTGAAGAGCTTTTATTTTAAAGTTCAGAAATTTTACTGCCCCATGGAACTGTACATTTAATTTCAATGATTGGGTTATTTTTAGGACTAGAAATGTTATTTGTAGGGCAAAGGGGAGGCTATATGGGCAGAGAAGGCATATGATATTGTTAGAATAAAGTTGTTTTATGATTGGCCTAGAAATTCTACATTTTTAAGATGCTTATTTACAATCTAATTGGTTATTTTTGTACATGGACATGTTGAACCACAGTCTTCCAAATATATTTGTTTTTTTTGGAAATGTTGTTCAGATTACATCACCACAGGTTTCAAGTAGGTGGAAAGGTAAAAGCCTAATTTTTTTTTTCAAAGCTAGGTAGACTTAGAGGATTTTTTTAAAAAAGTAACTTTGTATATGGGATGAGGAGTACAATAGCTGACTGCTGACAGATAGTTATTGGTCAACCAAACACATCTCAGACACTTCTGTTCAGAGAAAATTTGCTATAAAAATATTCATTTTACTCTTAAAACCAAATTTTTGTTTTCTAGTTAGGCTTTGATTAAACCAATCTTATTCAGTGAGTGAAAAGTGAAACACTTAAGAGATTATACAAATTTTCATACATAAATAGCATCTTTTAAAATTTCTCTGAAAAACTAAAAAAAATTACTAGATTCTGCATTATTATTTAAATATTTGGACTATTTTGGATCAAGGTAATAAGCATGTGATAGTGTATGTCCCCCAGACAAAGCAATACCAAAATCCAATAAACAAAACATTATGTACTATGCTTCTGTTGATTGTATTATAGTTCTACAGCTTCACAATTTTATCAGTTTTCCCCAACTGTTCTTTTTATGTGTCTTTGGGGCTCTATTCTGAGAGAACTCTCTCAGTTCAGTAAATTTAACATTTTTTCCCTCTGTTGGTTTACCAAATTCAGAAGAATATTGCTTGAAAATTCCATGATTTGCTCCAGTTCCTGCTAGTGACCTTAGCTTTATTCATTGTCTCAGCAATATAAAGTTATTCTAACCACAAATGAAAGGAATCACAGATAAAAATTCTGTCCTAAGGCTTAGCCAGCATTACTATAGTTTCTACATGTGTTTTTGGCAGTAAGTGACTGTCACAATAACATCGAAAAGCTTGGCTTTTTGGTGACCTCAGTTTACTTAAGTGATGCTATGAGGCTTTGAAATGTTCATAGTCAAAAGTAAGACAGGGAAGAGCCAGGGTTCTATGTTGGACATGCCCATATTTACTGAGGTTCATGAAAGGCCTTTTGCACTGAGGAGAAAATTATTTAGTTTGCCTTCTTGCTCTGATCTGGAGCTTGAATTCAATGGGAAAACTGTCATTAACTTAGAGAAGTTATCTTTATAGATTAGCTGTCAATATTTCCTGCAAATTCACCATAAATTAGAATTAAGATGTGGCAATTATGAATTAATAATCTGATATGGGAAGAAAAGCTAACTGAATTATTATCCATGTTTAAAAGTAAGGACTTTTACTCAGTAGCTGAATTTCCAAGGATAAGTTATGTAGTATAGTCTGTTCCTAGAACAACATTATGTGTACTATCTTTCACTTAAATACGTCCAGGTTACTTTCAAGACTTTGATGACAGCCTAACTATTAGTCATATAAAATATGCTCTATATGGCCGGACTCAGTGGCTCATGCCTATAATCTCAGCAGTTTGGGAGGCAGAGGCGGGAGAATTTCTTGAGCCCAGGAGTTGAGACCAGTCTGGATAACAACACAGTGGGACCTCATCTCCACAAAAAATTAGCCAGGTGTGGTGGTGCATGCCTGTAGTCCTGGCTACTCAGGAGACTAAAGTGGAAGCATTGCTGGAGCCTAGGTAGTTGAGCCTTTGGTGGAGTTCAATCATGCCACTGAACTCCAACCTGGGCAAAAGAGTTAGACTTTAATGGAAAAAAAAAAAGCTCTATAAATGTTTGTCTGTTTAAGATCATTTAAAAAAATTATCTTGCAAAGCTGGACATTAGGAATAATTAATGCTGATCAAACCTTCATGGGAAGAACTGCAGTCGAGGGTTTCATCTCAAACACCTAACTGAGTATAATTCAAATATCTTTAAAAAAAAACAATAAAAAAAAAGTAAAACCATGCCAGACAAAAAAGGATGTTTATGAACCAATGCCTGCATTATTTCAGTCCACATTGTACCTTCATACTGGCCGTGAGCTTTTGTGCCTTTGTTGCCAGTAACAAATTATAACCTTGAAATTATAAAATGCCTAAATTCCTCCCACAACTAATATAATATATTTGTAAGACTTCTATTAAATTATGATTAAAAAGAAAGTTATTTCAGGCACATGTGTGTGTGTGTGTGTGTGTGTGTGTGTGTGTGTGTGTGTGTATACACTGCTACCAAGAAAAACATCCACTTTATCACACTTCCCTAAAAGATGTGGGATAGAATTCGTGAGAATGAATGATGTCCAGATACAACGTGAAGAAGCACGCTTCCCTGTCAATAATGTATTGATCTATGTTAGTGAGTTCAGGGTATCATGCACATCATGGTATGTCAGAATGAAAAAGGAACACACTGTGCACCTAGTTCAACTGGCGCTTCTGGGAGGAGTTACATGGTCCTAAAGTGACTAATTACCCCAACTTCAGTTTCTGAAATCCAAGTCCCGTGTCTCAACTTCATCTGTTTCCCCAATCTCCTAAATCAGAATTGCTTAGGAAGTGGAATTAATCTGATTTTTAAAAAGCTCCTTTCACACCCCCTTAAAAAACCTGAAACTCAAAAGAATTTAGTTTGGATACAGTCCCAGGATGAGAACCACTGATCTAGCAGTAGTTGTGTGGTGCTTATCAAACTTGAGCAAACATTGAATCACCTGAAGAGCTTGTTTCAACAGAGTTGTGGGTCACCTCCCAGTGATCCCGAATTCAGCACTCTGGGATGGAGACCATGAACTTGTAGTTCCAATGAGCTCCCAGAGAAGGTTAATGCAACTGGTTCAGAAGTCATACTTTGAGTTGCCACGTTATGGGGAGCAAGGTCACCATTAGATGCAGAGGCTTGGGTCAGAGGGACCTTAATTCCCCCGGGTGGTGGTGGTGGCACTGGTATACGTAATGCCAAGGAACATGTGTGAGGGGAGAACTCTAGGCTGTGTTTTCATCCAGGCCAGAGTATACAACATCATATTGCAGTCCTGACAACAAACAACTCTAGTGAAAAGGTGGACCAGGATAGCGGAAACATCATCCCCATGCCTGTGCTTTGTCTGATCTAGACTCTGGCTGGTCTTGGTTATCGTCTAATTCCTCTCCCCTAGAATCTTGGCTGTCCTTGGTGACTACGTTGCAACACGGAATGTTTCCAAAGTGATGCTATTATGACTCGCGTCTATGTAGCTTCTACTGTTTTCTTGGTCTTGGTGTTGGTTATAGCTCTGCCACTTAGTTTCCATCCATAGTGCAGGCCATACACATGGTAAAGCAAGAACAAACCAACTCTATTATGCCATGGATGAATAACTGTTCCCAGAATTTATGAGCAGAGCAAAATAATATTTTATGCTTCTAAATCTGGGGTAATTATGCACCTATAGATAATCACAACCTAGTGTCTTATTCCCAATGCTATTTTGAATGTGATCTTGCCATAGAGAAACCAATTTGTTCTGTTTTTTTTTTTCCTGGAACTTTCCTAGTGTTTTTTGTTGTTTGCTTTTAAGTCAGGGTCTCCATCTGTCACACAGATTCGAGAGCAGTGGCACAATCATGGCTCACCACAGTCTCGTCCTTCTGGGCTCAGGCAGTCCTGCCTCAGTCTCCCAGTAGCTGGGGCTACAGGCGTGTGCCACCATTCTCAGCTAATTTTTTTTTTTTTGAGTTGGAGTCTCACTCTGTCACCCAGACTGGAGTGCAGTGGCTACTCCCGGCCACCGCAGCCTCGACCTGCTGGGCTCTGGCGATCCTTCCGCTTCAGCCTTCCAAGTAGCCGGAATTACAGGTGCGCGCTACCATGCCCAGCTGATTTTTTGATTTATTGTAGAGATGAGGTCTCGCTGCCCAGGCGGGTCTCGAACCCGCGGGCTCAGGTAATCCATTCACCTCAGCCTCCCAAAGGCGCGGGATAACAGGCTGAGCCACCGAGCCCGGCTCTCAGCTAATTTTTTAAAATAATATTTTATAGAGTCAAAGATTGCTATGTTGCCTAGACTGGTCATGAACTCCTGGGTTCAAGCAATCCTCTCGCCTTGGCTTCCCAAAGTGCTGGGATTACCATGCACCTAGCCCTTTCCTGATTTTAAAATGGAAAAATCTATGTCATAGTATCAGGGAAACAAAAATTTCGTCACTCTACCAGTCATTTTTCCATTAAAGGAAATGTCTTATTCCTCTCCCCTAGAATCTTGGCTGTCCTTAGTGACTATGTTGCACTGTGGAATGTTTCCAAAGTGATGCTATTATGACTTGTTTCTGGGTGGTTTCTACTGTTTTCTTGAAACATCTGTTGAAGCTTTAATCTAGGACACTGCCTATGAGAAGGTAGAAGACATGCTGAGAAGTCAATCCCACATGGAAAAGCCATATCAAAGTGTTCTAGTTGTCTATTCCAGGTAGGGCTGGTCTTCAAGTAATCAAGACCCAACACGTATGTGAAGGAGCTTCCAGATGATTCCACCCTACTCACACAAGTCACTTCCAGTCTTCAAGTCTTCTCAACTGAGGTCATACATGTGGCAGAGCAAAAACAAACTGACCCTATTATGCCACGGATGAATAACTGACTCCAGAATTCGTGAGCAGAACAAAATGATATTTTATGCTACTAAAGTTGGGGTAATCATGCACCTATAGATAATCACAACCACCCCTGCCCCCTGCAAAAGGTATCATCTTTGTATCTATTTTTCCTTGGTTCTGTCAGGACTGTTGCTCAAGCACATTATGTCCTGGTTGAATTTAATCTCCCAGCCCATTGATTTCTTCATTTAATGTAACCCTCTGATCTAATCTTTCAGAATGCTTTACTAAACAAACACTTATTGAGCACTAACCATTTACCAGACATCACTGTAAATCAATAACCAATATTATTTTATTTAATTGTCACAGTACCCTGTGAAACTATTATCTCCGTGTCTCGAATCTCCAAGGTCACACCTTTTTTTTTTTTTTTTTGGAGTTGGAGTCTCACTCTGTTGCCCAGACTGGAGTGCAGCCTCGACCTGCTAGGCTCCTGCGATCCTTCTGCCTCAGCCTTCCAAGTAGTTAGAACTACAGGCGCACACTACCCGCCCAGCTAGTTTTTTGATTTATTGTAGAGATGAGGGCTCACCAAGTTGCCCAGGTGGGCCTCGAACCCATGGGCTCAGGCAGTTCACTCACCTCAGCCTCCCAAGGTGCAGGATTATAGGCTGAGCCACCAAGCCCGGCTAAGTTCACATCTTATAAGTTCTGGATTCTAAATTCAAATACAGACCTTATTTCAAAGTCCTTGCTTTTAACAATCATGACCTATTCTCCCACTCCCAGATTTACTTGGTCCTTCCCTGGTAATCCTGAAGATGTTTTTCTTAATTAGAACTACGCTTTTTTTTTTTTTTAGTCAGAGTCTCACTCTGTCGCTCAGGCTGGAGTGCAGTGGCATGCTCACGGCCACCGAAGCCTTGACCTGCTGGGTTCAGGCGATCCTTCCACTCTAGCCTTCCAGGTAGTTGGAACTACAGGCATACACCACCATGCCCAGCTAATTTTTCTTGATTTATTGTAGAGAGGAGGTGTCACCAAGTTGCTCAGGCTGGTCTCGAACTCCTGGGCTCACGCAATTCTCTCAACCCCGCATTCCAAAGTAGTAGGATTATAGGCTTGAGCCACCGTGCCCAGTCTAGATCCATGCTTTTAAAAAAAAAAAAATGAAAACAAGATGCCACAACTGTCCTGCCACACCTACTCTATTTCAAAATTGTGTCCTTTGGTACATACCGTACCCTGCATCATCACTATACTCAGAAGTCTGTTTTAATGTTTCACATGCAGGAGGATTGCTTGAGTCCCGGAGTTCGAGACCAGCCTAGATAACATAGTGAAACCACATTGCTACAAAAAATAGAAACATTTGCCGGGCATGGTAGCTCAAACCTGTAGTCCCAGCTACTTGGGAGACTGAGGAGGAAGGATCACCTAAGCCCATGAAGTCCAGGCTGCAGTGAGTCTTGATGGTGTCACTGCACTTTAGTCTGTTTGACAGAATGAGACATCCAATTTTAAAAAAAGACAAAGATTTGATTAAACTTGGTTCCCATCCTAGTCCTATCACTTTCTATTGCTGGTTACATTACTTTAATACTTGCTGTGACTCAGTGTTCTGATTTTGAAATAAAACAATGACAATAATATATCTCATATTATAATGATCATTAAATAAGACGGTATCCAATACTCAGAAGAGTAATTGCCACATGACAAGGCACTCACAAGGCAACTGCTAATGCCATGAGGAGTTCTGAGAGATGCCTACAATGAAACAGAGCATTTCACTGATGACTCTTCACTGCAGCTCCCAGGGGAAGGACCGCAGATGGAGTAGAGAAGATGAGAAGCTCTTCATGACACTGGCAACAATAAAGGGCCCCAGATACTGGCACTGGCACACGGTGTCGATGCCAGCATCATAAAAATCTTCTACTCCACCCAGATCCAGGGAGATAAAAGGATTTGTTGGCAGTGGCTGTTACCCAATCTCTGCTTGTGGGCAAATATGTTCATTTTCTGATCAGTAATGCAAATAATTTCACATTTCTTTCCAACTCTGATAATCTGATTTTAAACAATGCTAGTAAGTAAAAGGGCTTAAATTTAGCTCCATATTGTTAAGAAAAAAGACCAAGAAAAGGGGGGAAATGGGACTGTTTTTCAGGTTAGTTGTCCTAAGCTGGTTGCAGACAAGGGGCAAAATAATACACACACACACACACACACACACACACACACACACACACACGCACACGCATGCATGCCCATGTGACACAACTATTTAAGTTTGATCTGCATGTTAGGAAGCCTCTGGGGAACTTTTAACAATGTCCAGCCAAACTTACTAAATCAACACTCTGGAGTAATTCTGAAGGATACCCTGTAGCTGAAGCTTTGCTCCAAAACAGTGACTAGAGATGTGAGGGAAGACACTCCCAAACCCAGAATTTATCTATAAAAAATTGTATATTTATGCTTCCATGTTTAAACTTCAGTCACCTTCATAGTACTCTCCATTTGATGCAATACACCTGTCGAGACACTTTTTCTACTGATCAAAACAGTTTTTGAACTTGTCAATGTTGATGTCTTTTTTTTTTGAGTTGGAGTCTCACCCTGTCGCCCAGACTGGAGTGCAGTGGCCGCTCCCGGCCACCGCAGCCTCGACCTGCTGGGCTCCGCGATCCTTCCGTTCGAGACCCGCCTTAGCCTTCCAAGTAGCCGGAATTACAGGCATATGCTACCATGCCCAGCTGATTTTTTGATTTATTGTAGAGATGAGGTCTCGCTGCCCAGGCGGGTCTCGAACCCGCGGGCTCAGGCAATCCACTCACCTCAGCCTCCCAAAGGCGCGGGATTACAGGCTGAGCCACCGAGCCCGGCAATGTTGATGTCTTTTAATGTGTCTGCCATTTTTTGTTTCACATCTTCCGCATTGGCAAAATGTTTCCCTTTGAGGACTTTTCTTATCCAGAGAAACAAAACAAAAAGTCACTCAGCCAAGATCAGGTAAATAGGGAGAGTGAGGATGGGGGTCATGCCAATTTTGGTCAAAAATTGCTGAACACTCAAGTGTGTTGTGGGCAGGTGCATTATCGTGCTGGAAGATCCAGTCACCTGTTTGCTACAACTTGGGATGTTTCTTCCAAAAACTGTGATGCAACCTTCTCAAAATTTCCAGATAAAGACTCTGGTTGACCATTTGACCAGGAGGAAAAAATTCTGAGTGTATTACAAGAGACTCATCCTCCAAAAGGTAATTTTAGGGCTTTTTTGGGAGTGTGCGTGTTCTCCCTTATATGTACCTTTATCTCTGTTTTTTAAATTGAGTATAAAAATTTCTATTTTGAAAAATATTCATTACCTTTTAGTATACTCTTTTTTTTTTTTTTTTTGGAGTTGGAGTCTCACTCCATCGCCCAGACTGGAGTGCAATGGCATGCTTCGGGCCACCAGAGCCTCAACCTGCTGGGCTCCGGCGATCCTTCCACCTCAGCCTTTCAAGTAGCCGGGATTACAGGCACGTGCTACCACGCCCGGCTAGTTTTTGATTTGTTGTAGAGACGAGGTCTCGCCAAGTTGCTTGGGTGGGTCTCGAACCCGTGGGCTCAGGCAAGACACTTGCCTCGGCCTCCCAAAGCTCTGGGATTACAGGCTGAGCCACTGAACCTGGTCACCTTTTAGTATACTCTTATTTTACTAGTCTAAAAGCAGTAAAACCATATTCCTCAAATTCACACAAGCATCAGAAAAAGGATGTCATTTGTTTCTTTAACATGAATAATTAGCGTCCCTTAAAATTGGTTTCACTGCATCCCTTAAAATTGGTTTCACTGATGTGATAACCAGCTCTGTTTAGTGGTTTCCCTTTTAGTAAGAATAATGCCAATTTAACATGATATACCACAGAAACAGATCATTATCAAAGATCCATAATCTCAGTCATTTCCCAGCATTTAATCAGAGCTCAGTTATAAATGTTTTAATAGTTTTAAAATTCATCAGCATTTTAATTTCTTCTACTTCTTGCAGAGCTGCGTGAAGTTACTGATGTTTTTATGTCATGCTTTACAGTAAGTAACAAATTGGAAAGAGAAAAATAGTATTACAGAAATGTGGAGTTTGGTTTACTAAAGCCAACCTAATGATTAGGGGATTTATTAATAAATATATATTTTAACTAAGCACTTTTCAACATCAAGGAATTAGAAAAAACAAAAACATTTAACACCATCATGACTGGTGTACAAAAAAATTAAATTTAGTCACTAATTTGCCATATTACCATTACTGACCCTTTATCATTAACTTTCTCACATTTGCCCTTGTTCTAATCATTATTACTAATCCTTCATGCAGACCTCCTCTCCCACAGGGACGAGTAAAACAGTTGTCCAGTATCTTTCTTAGCTGTCTACCATCTTCGACTCCTCTAATGCTTTTCTTAACGTTCTGCCCCATCACTCTTACCAGCTGTTGTCGCACCACTCTTAGTTATATTGCTTCCTCGTAGTGGAAAAACTTAGCAGTGGTTGGTTGGCAGGAAGTTCAAAGCCCCCCAAGACATTCTGATATGTAAGTCAACCTCATTGTCCTTGATAAGCAGCTGTTAGAATGATCTGATCATCATATTCCCTTATGTAAAGCTCTAGCATAGTTTATAAACCAACTTTAAGAGTATGCCTAGAAGCCGGGCTCGGTGGCTCAGCCCATAATCCCGCGCCTTTGGGAGGCTGAGGTGAGTGGATTACCTGAGCCCGCGGGTTCGAGACCCACCTGGGCAGTGAGACCTCATCTCTACAATAAATCAAAAAACCAGCCGGGCATGGTAGCGTATGCCTGTAATTCTGGCTACTTGGAAGGCTGAGGCGGAAGGATAGTCGGAGCACAGCAGGTGGAGGCTGCGGTGGCCAGGAGCGGCCACTGCACTCCAGTCTGGGCGACAGAGTGAGACTCCAACTCAAAAAAAAAAAAAAAAAGAGTATGCCTAGAACTGAAAACCACAAGTTCTTACTCATTAATGGGACCTGAACATCAACCACAAAAGTACAAGGGAGGGATCAACAGTTGTGGGACACTGTTGAGGAGGAAGGGGAATGTAAGGTTTCAAGGGTACCTCATCCAAAACTAGATGAATTGAAGACCAATTGGAGGCCCAAACTTCATCTGTACGTAGACTACTTATGGACCTAATCATGACTTGTTCTCCATATCTTTATAATAAAATAAAGTATATATATTTAAAAAAGAGGATGCCTGTATTTCCAGGCTTTTCTCTTATGGAAACTTTTCTCCTGTAGATTTCTCCACTCCCAGCATGATGAAGCAATTCTCAGACACTAGCACTTCCCTGAATTTGACAGACTGCTTCATGTCTCTGTCTATGCCCTAGGTTTCCCAACTCTTCTGTCACGGTGAAATATGTTTAAGCTCTGGAATCACCTGCTCTGCAAAGCCTTTCAACTGTTCCCTATCCTCTGGGATTAACGACTCCCTTTTCAATAATTTCAATGAACCATGACAAAAAGTTTACTTAATTGTTCTTATTAATTATATGCCCATTGTCCTCTACTATAACCTCCTTGAAATTAGGGATTAGGTTGTATCACCCGAATCTAGTAATTGGTAGGCATTCAATACAAGTTGGCTGAAGATGAATGGAAATTATATCTATCACCTTTCAGGTGACTATTAGGAAAGAATTCACTTTTTTCTTCATTAGTAGCTTATAACCATCATGGAACTAAGTTTTAAGGTCTTATTAAAGTCCCCACACAGACCAGTTGTGCATTTTAACAATAACAAAAATGCCAATACCCAAAAGAACATAATTAAATCTGTCAGATTTTCAATAGTCCCAGTTAATTTTTAAATCATGAAAAATAATTTTTCTCAATATTCTTTATGAAGAATGGGTGTAGTGGGTCTTGCCAATAATCCCAGTACTTTGGAAGATAGAGGCTAGAAGGCTGCCTGAACCCAGGGTTGGAGACCAGCCTGGGCAACTTGGTGAGACCTTGTCTTTAAAATAAAACAGAAATTAGTCAAGCATTGTGGCAGCCACCTGTATTTCCAGCTATGTGGAAGGCTGAGGCAGAAGGACTGCCTGAGCCCAGCAGGTCGAGGCTGTGGTAGCCATGATTGTGTCACTGCACTCTGGCCTGGGCAACAGAGTGAGACTCTGACTAAAATATATATATTCCTTATGAATATATGCATATATTTTTTAGAGACAGGATCTCTGTTGCCCAGATTGGAGTGCAGTATCATGGAATCCCTCGGCCCACGGGATCCTTCCATCTCAGCCTCCTGAGTAGTTAGGACTACAGGTGTGTGCCATCAGACCCAGATCATTTTAAAATTTTGTACTGTAGATTCTGGCCCTGAACTCCTGGCTTCAAGCAATCCTCGTGTTGCACCTTCCCAAAGTTCTGGGATTACAAGCGTGAGCCACTGCACCCTGCCCCAATATTCTTTATCTACAGTCAAAGTCAATCCACTCACTAAACATTGAGTTCTAATTCAGATTATAATCTGTGGAAAAACATGCAAATATGTACCTTATACTCTTTAAAGTGTTTTCTGGATTTGATTGCTTCTAGAAAATATGCTTCTAAAAAATATTCTTAAATACAAAAGATAAGTCAACTCCACGAATGTGAGATTTTGACCTTTTAATTTTTTTAACTAACATTATTTTACAATAGTCAAACAGGAGAAAAGTAGCTTATAACTTATAAATACCACAGTAAGTTCATTTAGTGCATTTAGTTAGAATGTATAAAATTAAATATGGCAATATCTTTGTGAGTCAAGTCTCATAATGTGTAGAATTATTGAATAGATATTTTTGTTTATAGAAGAATCTTGAACTTGACTTCTTACTTTTTAATAGTGCATTTAACTCTCCTCTTTTTCTGTCCACCAGCTACTGACTAGAGAAGAAAATTTTGTGGGCTGGGCACAGAGGCTCATGTTCCTTGGGAGGCCAAGACAGGAGGATTCTTTGAGCCCAGGAGTTTAAGACTATGTTGACTGGGCAACATAGTAAGACTCTGCTCAATAAAATGTTAGAAAGAAAGAAAGAAAGAAAGAAAGAAAGAAAGAAAGAAAGAAAGAAAGAAAGAAAGAAAGAAAGAAAGAAAGAAAGAAAGAAAGAAAGAAAGAAAGAAAGGAAATTTTATGCCCTAAAGTCACTCCTTTTAGTAAGTTATCCTTCTTGTTACTCCTATTCTTAACACAGTATCTGCTAGAGCTCTAGCAGGCAAGATTTTTTAATCCAATCCTCACTGAGTACCTCAAGCAGTTATGATTGCTTAAGCAAATACAAATATAGACAATATATGTAAACCAGTTCTTTCACACCTTTAAGTAGACTCCCTGATGGTTACCATATCTTAAAGTACATAAGAATTATTTGGAGCCAGGTGCAATAAGTCGTGCCTGTAATTCCAGGATTCTGGGAGACTGGGGTGAGAACACTACCTGAGTCCAGGGGTTCAAGACTAGCCTGGGCAACTTGACAAGATCTTGTCTCTACAATAAATCAAAAAAATTAGCCAGGCATGGTGGCGTTCACCTGTGGTTCCAGCTACTTGAAAGGCTGAGGCGGAAAGATCACCTGAGCCCAGCTGGTCAAGGCTGCAGTGGCCGTGAGCGTGTCACTGCACTCCAGCTTGGGCAACAGAGTGAAACTCCAACTCAATAATAATAATAATAATTGTTTGGGATGCAGATTTCAAGACCTATCTCATAGATACTGATGCTTTAAGTTTATGATGGTAAAACAGAATTTGCATTATTTGCAAGCACTTCAGGAAATTTTGATAATCATGACTCATTTATTCCTCTGATTCTGACCATAACACTATTACTTTTACTGCTAAACATTGATGTTTAAAAACTTCTGTGCCAGGCAACACTGTTTGCACTTTTTAAATTACTCTGTTCTCATATTCTTAAAGAACCTGATGTAATAATCACTCCCATATTTCTCCTTTTACAATAACTGGAGTCCAGACAGTGTCATAACTTGCCCCAAAATACAAAGCTAATTTAAAAATTTATACAAATTCATAATCTTAAAGTTCTTAGCATAGTACTTTACTTATGATGACTGGTTTATTATAAAGGATACAACTCAGGGAGAGCCAAATGGAAGAGGTATACAGGGCAAGATATGGACGGGACACACACAAAACTTCCATATCCTTTCTTTGCAGGCCATCCTTCCAGCACTTCCATGACTACACTGGAAGTTCTCTAAATCTCGTTGTCTTAGAGTTTTTGTAACCCAGTCTCCAGCTCCTCCTTCTCCACCGATAAGCTTGGGAGTGGAACTAAAAGTCCCTGATTTCTAATCCTGTGTTTGGTCTTTCTGGCAACCAGCTTCCATCCTGCAGCTATTAGAAGTCTTAACCTGGGCCGGGCTCGGTGGCTCAGCCTGTATCCCGCGCCTTTGGGAGGCTGAGGTGAGTGGATTG